>NC_085138.1:11237671-11537671 GCF_035046485.1 Aedes albopictus
ACCTAAAACAAATGAGTTCGTGGGAAGTTATCAAGCCGGCTTCATCGACGGCCGGTCGACAACGGACCAGATCTTTAGCGTACGGCAAATCCTCCAGAAATGCCGTGAATACCAGGTCCCAACGCATCACCTGTTCATCGACTTCAAAGCGGCATACGACAGTATCGACCGCGCAGAGCTATGGAGAATCATGGACGAAAACGGCTTTCCTGGGAAGCTGACTAGACTGATTAAAGCAACGATGGACGGTGTGCAAAACTGCGTAAGGGTTTCGGGTGAACTATCCAGTTCATTTGAATCTCGCCGGGGACTGAGACAAGGTGATGGACTCTCATGCCTACTCTTCAACATCGCTCTGGAAGGTGTGATGCGACGAGCCGGGCTCAACAGCCGAGGAACGATTTTCACAAAATCCGGTCAATTTGTGTGCTTTGCGGACGACATGGACATTATTGCAAGAACATTTGGAACGGTGGCAGAGCTGTACACCCGCCTGAAACGCGAAGCAGCAAAGGTCGGACTGGTGGTGAATGCCTCAAAAACAAAGTACATGCTGGTAGGCGGAACCGAAAACGACCGGATCCGTCTGGGTAGTAATGTTACGATAGACGGGGATATTTTCGAGGTGGTGGAGGAATTCGTCTACCTCGGATCCTTACTGACGGCTGACAACAACGTGAGCCGTGAAATTCGGAGGCGCATCATCAGCGGAAGTCGGGCCTACTACGGGCTCCAGAAGAAACTGCGGTCGAAAAAGATTCACCCACGCACCAAATGCACCATGTACAAAACGCTAATAAGACCGGTAATCCTCTACGGGCACGAGACATGGACCATGCTCGAGGAGGACCTGAAAGCACTCGGAGTTTTCGAGCGACGCGTGCTAAGGACGATCTTCGGCGGTGTGCAGGAGAACGGTGTGTGGCGGAGAAGAATGAACCACGAGCTCGCTGCACTTTACGGCGAACCCAGCATCCAGAAGGTGGCCAAAGCCGGAAGGATACGGTGGGCAGGGCATGTTGCAAGAATGCCGGACAACAACCCTGCAAAGCTGGTGTTTGCAACTGATCCGGTTGGCACAAGAAGGCGTGGAGCGCAGAGAGCACGATGGGCGGACCAGGTGGAACGTGACTTGGCGAGCATTGGGCGCGACCGAGGATGGAGAGCGGCAGCCACGAACCGTGTATTATGGAGAAATATTGTTGATTCAGTTTTATCTTGAATTTGATGTAATACTAAATAAATGAAATGAACGATGTTACCAATAGCAGCGAGTTATTCGTTTGTTTTTTATTAAACATCAAATTTTGCTATCATTTGGCAATCTACGAACATTTTTTTTAATATTATTTTCAGTGCGTTAGTCTCTTATATTGATTAAACTAATATCACGTTTTATCTTCTTCAGTACTTGACCTTCACACGGGATGATAGACATGCTCTAAGAAATGCAAGCAACTAATACAAATTATATCTGCCTACAAATATCACACGAGCCCCAGAAAATCGTGACAAATTGAGTTTGGTTCTTTTCCGGCGGCCCCTCGTCGTGGTCGTAAAAGTGATTTAGATGGAAATGGTGCCCGTTTTGTCGCTTTGGCCTGCCATTCCAGCGATATAAATCAGATCGAGGAAACATTCTTATTTCTTATCGGGCATCTTGTATTTTCCTTTTGTTCGGGTGGTCCAACCACCAGCAGCGGAGTGGATAAAATTCCTGTGATCTTTAATTGTTACTCAAACGATTTATTACCAGTACTGGGCTTGGGGTTATTATCAATTGTGCGTGAGGGCGTCTAGATTTGATCAGACAAAATATCTTGAACTGAAATATCAGCTTTTCTTGAATTTCCTCTACAATCTATCGCCTTCCAATCTACTTCTCCCCAATTCAATTACACATTTGCCATCATCAATTTGTAACATATTGACCCAATCGACCAGATGTCTGTGACAATCGCCATTCGAAGGCACACTAAATCGACTGAACAGGCGATTCATTAAATCTAAGTCGTTCTCACGCGACCTCCTCTCCACTCCAGGGCGGGAGGTCATTGCCAGCGGACGACAAACACGATATAATAAATCAATCACCCTCAAGTGGCCAATATCGTCATCGTTTTGTCACACACGTCCAATTCGATCAGCTTCGTTTCGCCAAAGCCGGCTTTTCCGGGTCTCACTCGTCTTCAGCTGAGCAGGATGTGGAATAAGGAAAAGCGTGTGTGTGTCGTATTGTTGAACCCAGCTAGAAGACGAACGGGAAAATGGGCGAAAACCCCAAACAACGATTGATGATAAAGCAAGTTAAGTACTCGTGACACTTGAGCTGAACTTGAACCGGGCCATCGCATATCGAGGGGGGAGATCTTTTATAGGCAATCTTCGCAATGAATGGCTGCACTCCACTGAGAGAGAGAGAGTAAGTAGGTGGTACTTTTCGATCAAGCTGAAGACCAGTTTGATGGCAACAATGATGACCTCCCACCCCTTGTGCCAGGCGCGTCATGTCAACCAAAAGAAACAACGATAATGGTAGTGGGACCAGGCGTTCCCAATGTGCCCGTTAGGGGTTTATTGTGTGACTAAGGGCTTCGGAGATGTAGATTCCGATGGTAAATTATTGGCCAATGAATCTGACGAACTTATTCCACATGTATAATATATTGTATATGTATATTGTATTGTATATGCTGTTGGACAGGATCCATGGTGCGAACGTTTAGAGGTAATCATACCATCTACCAGAGCTGCGGCAACACACGCGAGCTGGGAACAGCTTTCATCGTGATGGGTGATATGCAGAGGCGCGTGATCGGTTGGTGGCCGATCGACGAAAGAATGTTTGAGGTTGAGGATCAAAGGCCGATTCTTCAACTTCAGCATAATAAACGTGCACAGCCCACACTCCGGAAGTACTGATGATGACAAGGACGCATTTTACGCGCAGCTCTAACGCGAGTACGATCGCTGTCCAAGCCACGACGTCAAGATCATCATAGGAGATTTGAACGCTCAGGTAGGCCAGGAGGAGGGATTCAGACCGACGATTGGTAAGTTCAGCGCCCACGAACGAAAACAGCCTACGACTTATTGATTTCGCCGCCTCCAAAAATATGGCCATACGTAGCACCTTTTTCCAACACAGCCTCCCTTATCGTTACACCTGGAGATCACCACATCAGACGGAATCTCAAATCGACCACGTTCTGATTGACGGACGGCACTTCTCCGACATTATCGACGTCAGGACCTATCGTGGCGCCAACATCGACTCCGACCACTATCTGGTGATGGTCAAACTGCGCCCAAAACTCTCCGTCATCAACAATGTACGGTACCGGCGACCGCCACGGTACAACCTAGAGCGACTGAAACAACCGGATGTCGCCTCAGCATACGCGCAGAATCTCGAGGCCGCGTTGCCAGACGAGGGCGAGCTCGATGAGGCCCCTCTAGAGGACTGCTGGAGTACAGTGAAAGCAGCCATCAACGACGCAGCCGAGAGCACCATCGGGTACGTGGAACGGAATCGACGGAACGAATGGTTCGACGAAGAGTGCAGAACGGTTTTGGAGGAGAAGAACGCAGCGAGGGCGGTAATGCTGCAGTAAGGGACTCGACAGAACGTGGAACGTTACAAACAGAAGCGGAAACAGCAGACCCGCCTCTTTAGGGAGAAAAAGCGCCGCCTGGAAGAAGCGGAGTGTGAAGAAATGGAACTGCTGTGCCGTTCCCAAGAAACACGGAAGCTCTATCAGAAGCTCAACGCATCCCGCAACGGCTTCGTGCCGCGAGCCGAAATATGCAGGGATAAAGACGGAGGCCTCTTGACGGACGGACGTGAGGTGATCGAAAGGTGGAAGCAGCACTTCGATCAGCACCTGCACGGCGTGGAGAACGTAGACACGGGAGCCCACGGCAACGGAAGAAACGACGACGCCAGTGCAGCGGAGGACGGAAATGAACCAACTCCCACGCTGAGGGAAGTTAAGGATGCCATTTATCAGCTCAAAACCAACAAAGCAGCTGGTAAGGATGATATCGTAGCTGAACTCATCAAGATGGGCCCAGAAAAGTTGGCCACCTGTCTGCATCGGCTGATAGTCAGGATCTGGGAAACCGAACAGCTACCGGAGGAGTGGAAGGAAGGGGTAATCTGCCCCATACACAAGAAAGGCGACCATTTGGAATGTGAGAACTTCAGGGCGATCACTATTTTGAATGCTGCCTACAAAGTGCTATCCCAGATCATCTTCCGTCGTCTGTCACCTAAAACAAATGAGTTCGTGGGAAGTTATCAAGCCGACTTCATCGACGGCCGGTCGATAACGGACCAGATCTTTACCGTACGGCAAATCCTCCAGATATGTTAAAGCAACGATGGACGGTGTGCAAAACTGCGTAAGGGTTTCGGGTGAACTATCCAGTTCATTCGTATCTCGCCGGGGCCTGTCACAAGGTGACGGACTCTCATGTCTGCTCTTCAACATCGCGCTGGAAGGTGTGATGCGACGAGCCGGGCTCAACAGCCGCGGAACGATTTTCACAAAATCCGGTCAATTTGTGTGCTTTGCGACATGGACATTATCGCTAGAACATTTGGAACGGTGGCAGAACTGTACACCCGCCTGAAACGCGAAGCAGCAAAGGTCGGACTGGTGGTGAATGCCTCAAAACAAAGTACATGCTGGTAGGCGGAACCGAACACGACCGGATCCGTCTGGGTAGTAATGTTACGATAGACGGGGATACTTTCGAGGTGGTGGAAGAATTCGTCTACTTTGGATCCTACTGACGGCTGACAACAACGTGAGCCGTGAAATTCGGAGGCGCATCATCAGTGGAAGTCGAGCCTACTACGGGTTCCAGAAGAAACTGCGGTCGAAAAAGATTCACCCACGCATCAAATGCACCATGTACAAAACGCTAATAAGACCGGTGATCCTCTACGGGCACGAGACATGGTCCATGCTCGAGGAGGACCTACAAGCACTCGGAGTTTTCGAGCGACGCGTGCTAAGAACGATCTTCGGCGGTGTGCAGGAGAACGGTGTGTGGCGGAGAAGAATGAACCACGAGCTCGCTGCACTTTACGGCGAACCCAGCATCCAGAAGGTGGCCAAAGCCGGAAGGATACGGTGGGCAGGGCATGTCGCAAGAATGCCGGACAACAACCCTGCAAAGCTGGTGTTTGCAACGGATCCGGTTGGCACAAGAAGGCGTGGAGCGCAGAGAGCACGATGGGCGGACCAGGTGGAGCGTGACTTGGCGAGCATTGGGCGCGACCGAGGATGGAGAGCGGCAGCCACAAACCGAGTATTGTGGCGTACTATTGTTGATTATGTCTTGTCTTAATGATGTTGAACAAATGAATGTAATGTATATGTATGTATGCTGTGCGAGCAGCTTCTATGCCACCAAGTCATAGCTCTTTTCTCGGCTCCTATGTAACCACTAACTGAATAACATCTTGAGAAGGCGCTTTTTCAGCCCTTTCACAGTTGTTGAATATTGTTCACGGCATCCCCAAATTAATCGATTAAATATAATCAGATTATGGATACCGTGACGCAATGCATATGGAATTGGAATCATCGCTTTTAAAATTGAACAATTAAAGTACTTGCCGCTACTTATAGTCGAACTCCCGATATCCGTATCCACTGTTCCTGATGATGTCCTCGCTGCCACACTTGCTATATACAGGGTGTTAGGTTCCTGAGTGCAAACTTTTTAGAGGGTGATAGAGGACCATAAATGGAGAAAAAAATTGTTCAACGCATATGGTCAAATTTCAACCATTACGTAGTTATTGAACTTCCCATGTTTTTGACCCTTATTGCCTTAACTGGCAATAACTTGAAAATGGTCAAACTTATCGAAGTTTTTTCTACCCTTATTCGAAAGATTATTGAATTTTCTAACAAATGGTATCTTTGAATCGATTGGTTTAGTTAAATAACTAAGTTTTCTAGAGCAAAATAGCTAAAAATAGCGTATTTTTATTGGTTTTTGTCAATTATCTTTGAAACATGCGTAATAAATTAAAATTCTTTCTTTGGCAAACTTGTGGTCCCTATTACACTCTACAATTCGTTCTTTGACATCAAACTTCTGTGTTTCCAAGGAGATCTAGGCACACATGGAGGCGCATCCATGTTAGGGGTCATTCATATATGACGACCATTGTTTAGCAGGGAGGGGGGTGACATGTATTGCGTGTACGAAGAAAGTGCGGCAGAGGGGGTAAAAGGAGCCGGAAATGCCTGAAAGCAGATGGACGTATTTTTTTTAATATTTTCATGAAGTGTTATCTTACCCCATGGCAGACAGCCTTTTGCACCACTTCCGTTTTACAAACTTACTAACCCTCTGCGATATTCGAAGGGACTCGAGAGTGTCCCTGATACACGAAATACGCACAACACTCGATCCATCGTCGCCTTTATCAATCGTGACAGTTTATCCGTGAATCCGTATTCGTGCATAATCTGCCATAGCTGTTCTCGATCAATTGTATCATACGCCGATTTGAAATCTATGAACAAGTGATGTGTGGGCACGTTGTATTTGCGACATTTCTGCAACACCTGACGAAAATCTGATCCGGTGTAGCGCGTTCACCCATGAATCCAGCGTTATTTTGCCCCACGAATTCTCTTGCAATTGGTGATAGACGGCGGCAAAAAAAAAATTGAGAGAGTATCTTGTAGGCAGCGCTCAGTAGTGTGATCGCGTGATAGTTCCCGCAATCCAACTTGTAGCTCATTTTGTAGATGGGACACACGATACCTTCCATCCATTCCTCCGGTAATGCTTCATCCCCTTGGTCCTCTTGGCAATGACCCAGTGAAGTGCTCTCACCAGTGCTTTTCCACCGTATTTTAGAAGTTCGCTTGGTAGTTGATCTGCTCCAGCGGCTTTTTTGTTTTACAACCGCCCTACATCCTCCTCAATATCTTGGTCTTGGAGGTTAGGGGCAGGAAATATTTTGTCCTGCGCACGTACCTACTCCTAGATCTGTTACCACGCCACTTTCGGTGCTTGTAACGGCACTACTCAAAAACTACGTAGACTTTTTTAGGGGAAGGGGGAGGGGTCTGACCAAGGTCTACGCTCCATACAAATTTTTAAATTTTTGTATGGACGAAAGCCTGTAGAGCCAAGCGATACACTGAGCGAATTGTTAAAGATCCACTTCCCTGATTCAATCCCTGAGTCGACCATCGGCGACCAAGGCACTGGAATTGCTGTCTCAGATTCACAAGAGATCCAATCATGGGTTTCTGGATCTAAAAAAGACGCAATAAAGGTTGCAAAGGAAGCTTTCACTCGGGCCAGGGTTGAGAGGGCTGTGAGATCTTTCGAGCCATTTAAGTCTCCTGGCATGGATGGAATATTCCCAGCGTTGATCCAAAAAGAGGAGAAAACACTGGTTCCACCCTTGGTTGAGATTTTTAGGGCGAGTCTGATTTTGGGGCATATACCCAACGATTGGCGTCAAATCCGGGCTGTCTTCATTCCGAAGGCAGGAAAGAGGGATAAAACCAAACCCAAAGCATCCAGGCCGATAAGTTTATCCTCTGTAATGCTCAAAATTATGGAGAAGGTACTATGCGAGTACATAAATCACAAATTTATGAAAGCAATGCCTTTGTCAAAAAACCAATTCGCTTATCAAAGTGGAAAATCTACGATCTCGGCACTACATACGGTAGTTCAAAAGATCGAAAAAACACTTAATGCAAAAGAAATTGCTCTTGTAGCATTTCTTAATATTGAGGGCGCATTCGATAACGCTTCTTATTCGTCTATAGGGTCAGCAATGTTGAGGAGAAAATTCGACCCATGGATTGTTACCTGGGTTCATGCTATGCTAGCTAATCGAAAAATCTCCTCTGAGCTTAGCGGTTCATACATTACTGTTAAAGCAACAAGGAGGTGTCCGCAAGGCGGAGTGCTTTCTTCCTTGTTGTGGTCACTGGTGGTGGATGAGCTTCTAGACAGCTTAGAGAGAAGCGACTTCGAAGTGGTTGGATATGCTGATGACGTTGTTATTATTGTACGAGGCAAGTTCGAAAGTGTTATCGTGGAAAGAATGCAATCTGCCCTAAATCACACTTTTTCCTGGTGGCAAAAGGAACAACTAGGCATAAACCCTACAAAAACTTCCATTATCCTTTTCACCAAACGGAGGAAGGTCCAACTAAAACCTCTTTTCTTGAATCAAACACAACTAGTTTATTCAAGCGAAGTAAAATATCTAGGTGTCATACTGGACGAAAAACTGAATTGGAACTCTCATCTCCAATCAGGTGTGCAGAAAGGTCTCAATACACTTTGGGTTTGTTCAAAAACCCTGGGTAAAAGATGGGACCTAAAACCAAGTATGATTATGTGGATATATAAAACCATTGTCCGTCCCAGGACTACTTACGCTTCCCTTGCCTGGTGGCCTAAACTAATGAGGCTGCTGCAAGGGCTAAGCTCAACAAAATCCAACGCACCGCTTGCATAGCCATCACTTGTGCAGTTCGTAGTACACCCCCTTTGGCCCTAGACGCAATGCTTCACCTGCCCCGGTTAGATCAATTCATGAAGCTAGAAGCGGAAAAAAGTGCTCTAAGGTTAAAGAGAACAAAACCACTGCTGTCGGGAGACCTTACGGGTCACTTCAGCATATTAAATGAATTTGCCATAAATCCCGCAATAGGAATTTGTAGTGACTGGATGGAAACGGTAGTCAATTATGACTTACCTTACGATGTGCTCATTCCTTCCCGCCAGGAGTGGGAAGGAGGTGGACTCAGCGTTCCAACAGGCTCTATAAATTTCTTCACAGATGGTTCGAAAATGAATAATCTGACAGGCTCCGGAATCTATGGCCCTAGAACAAAAATCTCTGTCCACTTAGGACAGTGGCCCACAGTATTTCAGGCAGAAATATATGCAATATTAGAATGCGTGTTATTATGCCTGAGGAAAAAGTATAGGTTTGCAAAAATATGTATTTTCTCTGACAGCCAAGCGGCACTTAAGTCGCTTAATAACTACACTTGTAACTCAAAGCTAGTGTGGGAATGCATTCTGGCTTTGAAAAACTTATCCATACGCAATCGAGTCTAACTATATTGGATCCCAGGACATACGGGTCTAGAGGGAAACGAGATTGTGATGAGCTAGCCAGGAATGGATCTAATGAAAGGTTCATTGGCCCTGAGCCCTTCTGCGGGATCTCAGACTGCTCTGTAAAAATGGAACTGAACAAATATATGGTCAGTCAAATCACATCAAACTGGAATGCACTTCCCCATACCAGCCAATCCAAAAGGCTCGTAACGATAAACCCCAAGAAAACCCAACAACTATTAGGTCTCAACAAAAGGGATCTCAACATCTACACCGGTCTAATAACTGGACACTGCCCCTGCAGATACCATCTACAAAAGATCGGAGCAATCCAAACCTCAAATTGCCGCTTCTGTGACGAGGAGAGAGAAACATCAGATCACATCTTTTGCTATTGCAGTGCACTCACCCAACGTAGGTTGGGCAAACTTCAAACGAGTTTAGCACCGACCAAATGTTAACGGTTTGAGTAGAAAATTTGACCAGAGCATCGTGGCGTCACATAATAATAAGGGGGTCCATCGAACTTTTTGACATGTGATTTTTCCATACAAGCATGAGTCACCCTACTAGGGTAAGTGTACCAAATATGGCTATTGTACCAATCATTCGCCATAGTTGATTTTCATCCTTTAACGATATATATCAACAATAATAAAAATGTGAACAACAGATCACGTTCACAAAAGATGGTTGCACACATTTAAAGTCCACATTTTGTTCAAATTATGGAAGAAATAAATCATTTTCCTTAAAATTTCGGCTTCCTTGCACCCTTTTTCGCCATAGTGTTCCAATTATGGCTAATCCCATAAGAAATGCATGCAAATAGTGCGAAAAGGAACCGAAGTTAAAAAATGTAGCCACAACTGGTACATGCACGGGTAAAAAACCCGAAACTGATAAAATGCGTCATGATTGGGCGATAAATGTATGTTTTTATGTTATAAATATACATCATGAAAAATCGACATGATATCATAACGAGTTTTGCCGTGACATACCTTCGACGCTACATTTCTTTTCTTTAGTACAAATAATTAAACATTTGCGGCATGAAATCATGCCGCATGTACACTGCATCATGACGAAAATTTATGGAACACTGCATCATGACGAAAATTTATGGAATCATAAGCCTTATTCATGGAACTCGTATTTATCATTTATGATTTCCAACCCCCCCGTAACTTGACAGATGAGCTCAGTTTTGCGTACCTACTTGCAAATCGCAGATGTCGCTACTGTTCGTAAACAACGAGTCCATCCTTCACTGACGCAACAATTTTTGTCCATGCGAAAACATCTTTTTGTTTCGTGGTGAGTGGAAGCCAATAAGAGGCTAGCGTTTCGTATCAAAAGGACGTATTCAACAGATGCGCAAGAACTTATGTTCATTAAATTGAAATCATTTTGATTTTTCTTTTTGTTGTTGTAAGAAATGTAATAAAAGCACATGTTTAAACGGTCTTGCATATTAAGTTGTGACTGCGCATACTAGACCAAACTGAAGATCAAATCAAAAAAAAAACATCTGCAAATGATTATTTTTAAGTTCCATTTTGGCTTTGCCACCAGATATGTAGCTGTAAAATGTTAGCATAAGTAACCTAATTTATTACTTGCTGGTGCTTAATAACCGCACTAGAAGAAAACATGAGTTTCTTATTAATTTTATGAAAGTCGACTATTTTGCCTTTACCCGTTTTATACACAAAATTTTCGCTTCTATTAAACAAATTCATCATGCCGCACTTTATTTGCATTTTTCTACCACAAAAAAGCGGAAACAACAAATTAGGGTTTCTGTTTAATATTATAATGTATTTTGTTATTGTCGGTTTTCGTCCTTTTCAAAAGTAGCGCTTGCCGCTTTGAATCTGACAGTACCACCCGGACCAAAATTTTTAGGTACGCTGACGTTGTTCGGCAGCTGTCAAGAAGCTCCCGGGTTGATGATTTCCATCAAATGGAAACTAGCTACAAATGTTAAACTAAATTAACTTCTTGTTCCAATTACTTTTTGGTAGTTCTTAACTCCGGTAGCATAATTTATGTTGCATAATGCGAAAGGAATTTTGATTCTCATATCAGTTATTTGAATAAGGCGCCGTCATAAGTAATAAAGAAAAATATCTTTAATGGGAGGTTTCTGCATGCAAACCATACGCCCAGGCCCGGATTAAGGATTGTGGGGGCCCGGGGCCAAAGCGGATGTGGAGGCCCCTCGGAGGTACAAATGCCATGAACAAATAAACTTTTTTTGTTTTTGTTAATGTTTAGCAAACAAAAAGGTTTTTGTGGGGGCCCCTAAAATGTGGGGGCCCGGGCCCCCCGGCCCCCCGTTAGATCCGGCCCTTCATACGCCCTTCCTTTTTTCCTGCTGTTCTTTTTGCTGAAAAATTAATAAGGATAGAGTTGTAAACTTTATGTTTATTTAAAGAATACTTTGTCTTATCACGAAACACAGCCAGTGCTTGCAAAATGAAACGTTTTCCCCTGGACGAAGCAAAATTTGCTCCTCTTTGACCGACGCTGTTCAACCCAGAGCGGTAGCTGTATACCTTCATTGGCTAACATGCTTCAGAAGCAAGTGGGAGCATGAGCAATCAATTTTATTATTAAGAGTGAGAAACGATGGTTCATATGCGTGGTGGCTCTCTGAATCTTTCTCTTCGCCGGCGTATACGGCAATGAATATACTTAGTTTTTATCCCGTTTTTCCATTGCAAATAACATAAACTCAAATCAAATCGATTACAATAGTCACGTACAACATTCCCATACCAACAGAATGATTGTTTTTACAAATTTTGAGCAACAAATAACACCACTGAATCACTTCCCCATCTTCACGCTCACCGCAGCAACTGAGCATGGACGATCACTAGTCAGCTTGCTTCACAAGCGAACCGATCGATGAGGAACGGCAGTCGCAGTTGGTTCGGGTTTTCTTCGCTCCCTTTGCGTATTCGTTCGTAGTGGTTGCTGGCGCTGATAACTGGTCGTTTCCTTCATATTCACTCAATTTCAAGCGCTGAACACAGCCAATCAGAATGGATATGGAACTTGCTACCGTACACGACGCAAACAAGATCGGTCGTCTTTGCGACCGAGGTAACACTTTACCACCGACCGACAGACTTGGAGTGAACGCAATGACACACAGTCCACTGACAGTGTGCGTGGACCGTGTGGTGACGACGTTGATGGGTGGCATTTAGTACAAAGCTCGCACCCGTTTGTTTTGTTGCATTGCTTCATGCCGCAGTTTTATGGTTTTATGGCTCAGCGGCATAATCCTATGAATCAGCGGCATGGTTCTATGACTTGTAGTCGTGTTATCATGAAGCGGCATATTTTATGATTTCATAAATTTTTCGTCATGTTTTGGGTTCCGGATTTTTACCCGAGTGATTCCTATCATTGGCACACGCTGTAATAAATACTAAAAGCAGTTTTGGCTCCTTTTTTATATTTTTCCTGTTACTGCCCATAATCGCATAGTTGACGTAAGCGCCATTGTAGTTTTCAACACACTTTTTAAATTTTAACAATGATTAATGAAAAGTTTATGAATTTTTTCGCGTTGATATCTAGCTAGTGCTTAGATCTTGTGCTCTATTGAATAAAACAGGTCACAATTATGCACACTTGATAGATATTAGCTTGTGAATGCTGACATTGTCAATGGTGGTTACGTCAACTATGCGATTATGGGCAGTGTAAAGTATGGAAACTAAACTATCGTTTTACATATTGGTGACATTCGTTGGTCTTCTCGTTATTTTTTGTACAAATAGTTTTCCTTAGGTAGTGCCATAATTGGTACAGGTACCCTACGTAGTTTTTGAATAGCCTCTTGGGTGCTCATCGTTATGTTGCAGCCACCTCTCGACCACCTCACACTCGCTCGTGAGAAGATTCCCGTGATTGTCTCGGCACATATCGGCTTGTGGTCCAAATCCTCTGCGCGTGCGGTCCAGCTTCTGGGTAATTACTATGTTTCCTCTCATTTTATCGGCATATGTTGTCCGGAGAACTTGTAGAGCAGACAAGAATATCTTTCAATTCGTGCTTGAAGAATTAGGTTTCGTCAAGTTTTGGCGTAGTCATGATCTTTTGAAGTATGGAAATAGTCGAAAAACTCAAAATTGTTTTAATGCACCTCTCAATTTCAATGGAGAGAGCTGAAACTTTGACCAGTGACTTCTTCTTTGATGCCAATCGAAACATGGGGGTGGGCGGCTTGAGAATCAAAGACCATTTTAAAAAGGCCTATTACATGTAAAAATGAGGAAGATATACAAAAATAAAGATTATATTAATTGAACTGTGAAAAAATTGAGAAACACTACCCGCTCAAATTCAACGTTGAGTGTCAAAAGATTGAACAAAGAGAACGTCATTCGGCAATGTATCTTGCTGGCTTGCCTTGGAGCAGGAGGTGGCACCGGAAGCCAACGAAATCAAGTTTATTACAAAACCCGGAACCAAGACGAGGGAACGAATTCCGGGCGTGGGAGCGCTGGATGACTTTCGTTGGTATTAAATGTCAATTGAAAACCAATTTATCAACCGAGGTCCAATTCCAGTTGAACGAAAAAGACGTTGAAATACTGTTGAATAGGGAGATTTGGTTGGTTGTTTGGTCGAGAAGATGGGACGCCCAACAATTTATTCAAACTGTGTACAAAAATAAGACAGTATTATTATCATAAATCATTTGCAGTAAGTAAAGCAGCTCCCGTTCAAACCGTGGGAAGCAACAACTGCGGGATTGCATTCGACTACTTACAATGCTGATGCAGCCAACTTGTACCCCCACTTAGTACCTAGCAATGCTCGGCGACTGACTAAACGGGTGGAGACGACGAACGGGTTTGGTTTCGCGCGTTAAAGTTTTTCAATTATAATTTCCCGTTGTTTCTCGGTTGTCCTGACAGGGAAAGTTTTACGGTCGGGATTTTTTTTCGTCTATCTTCAAGAAAGCTTGGTGTAAGTTGATCTTCTTATGTTAATTTTTCTCCCATTCCTGTTCATCATATCGTGGGTAACTGCAAGCAATCTGAAGAGCTGGTAAAAGTTGCTGTGATAAAAGTGTAGTGTGGTTGACTCATTAGACTTTTGCATCAACTTTTAATGTCTGGAACATTGGAAGTTGGTGCAGAAATCTTTTCCTTTGTAGAATGGAACGATCTCACCAATTATTCATTGTAATTAATCAAAACGCCGATTTCTACTTTGTTTTTCCTTTGTACTCGACAAGCTTAAGTCCCTCATAATGGAAAAATACAATCCAACCGTGCAAATTTAATCAAGAAATGACATGATCACCTACACGAAGGAAATTGACCCACCGCCACTGGCAACCAACGACCCTTTTTTCGTGTAAATTGCCGTGCAATCGTGCCTGGACAGGCCAACTCGATGATTGGCGCAAGCTCGGCACGCAATCTCCTCCTCGCCATTCTTGGCGGGATATAAGTTAATTACCGCATCACAAGCCTGCCAATGCAACGAACTACTGCACAACAACGACTGACTGGTAGGTAGCGCCCTCTAATTGCACAAAACGAACGCCTCGGCCTGCAGGTTGTAGGTCTGTTTCCCATTTTAGCCGCATTCGAGCAGGTGCAGTTCAGCAAATTTTCAAAACACCTTACATCATGCGATACACATCGCGCCGGAGTCATGTTTTTGCGTCATAAATTATCAAACACCATGCATGGTGTGCACGTTCTTTTGCAGAGAACGCCTGTTGATGAGGAAATGGCGAAGTTGAAGCCCGAATTGGAAATGAAACTATATAAAAACAAAGATTGTACCTCGCTTTTATTACAGACGAAAATGTTGCTTCCAATTTGGATGCAAAAGGTCCTGGGATGATCCTTTGGCCAGTCCTTTTCCGCCTACCTACTTTTTTATCTGTTTACTTCCCTGCCGAAGGAAGAACTCACATTTTGCGAGTTTTTCGGGAGTGGGATTCGATCCCAGGCAGAGATGCCAGATATACAGATTTGTCTATATTATACAGATTTTTGACCTTTCATACAGACATGATACAGAGTACAGAAAAATACAGATTTTTGAAATGTTATACAGATTTCTACAAAAAGCATAAAATTTGAAGAAATTTCTGATGAACTCAATGAAAACTTTGTAAATTGCTGCTTAAACTTTGAATAATTTATGAAAATTTGTACATTTTCACACATGTTTTAGAAAAATTAATACCAGTAAAATTTTTAAATCGTCAAAAAGTAGTACATTTTTGTTAGTTTTTATTGAAATCTAGGACTCCCGGTGTCTGCTGTACCCTCAAACACAGCGATACAGAAAAATCTGTATTGATACAGATTTTTGATGAAAATAATCTGGCATCTCTGATCCCAGGTCCTCGGCGTGATAGTCAAGTGTTCTAACCATCACACCAGGTCCGCTCCTACCTACCTACTTTGTGTCATACTATCAACATTCTTAACATATACATTCGTACAATCAAAGCTATCGCATTATGCCTGCCAAGTGACAATTCATGCAACAACATGAACCTCTGCCATTCAGTTATTTTTCAATACTCAGACATTCGCATGCACTCGTGGCTTATGATCAGCCACGGGCGAGCGATTGCATCAACACTTCCTTCCTTTTGCAAACTGACCAGCACTCTTATTTGACATTTTCTGTTAGTTGCCTACTGTCGTGCACTGTTAGTTCCAAATTAATATCTCGTTGGTTCCTTGTGTTAGTGCAGCTGAATTCCTCCAGGGATATTTTGGGAAATATTTTCAAGAATAGCTCCAAAAATTTTCTCCCAGGGTCCTTCAGGAAACCTTCCGTAATTCCTTAACCCTTTGAAGCCGGAATTTTTCCAAGCGTTATTATGGAGATTTTTCTACGTATTTCTGTAGTTTTGGTGCTCAATAGTATAAAAAAGGTAGAATATTATGCAGAATATTTTTTCCGGACATCCTAGGTCATCCAAACTATTCTTGAGTTTAGATCCTAAAGTCTACGGGTGTAACGGTAACTTCTGTCATTATATAAAGTTTTCATTTGTAATCTATCATGTCCATGAAGTTTTCTGAAAGTTCAATTGAGAGTATAAGATCAGTCGAGTTATCCTTGGTCATCCAAACTATTCTTGAGTTTAGATCCTATAGTCTACGGGTGTAACGGTAGCTTCTGTCATTATATAAAGCTTTCATTTGTAATCTATCATATCCAGTAAGTCTTCTGAAAGTTCAATTGAGAGTATAAAATCAGTCGAGTTAAACTAGGTCATCCAAACTGTTCTTGAGTTTAGATCCGAAAGTCTACAGGTGTAACTGTAACTTCTTTCATTATACAAAGTTACGATTTGTGATCTATCAAGTCCAGTAAGTCTTCTGAAAGTTCAATAGAAAGTATTACATCAGTCGGGATATCCTAGGTCATCCAAACTGTTCTTGAGTTTAGATCTTATAGTCTACGGGTGTAACGGTAACTTCTTTCATTACACAAAGCTTTGGTTTATAATCTATCATGTCCAGTAAGCCTTCTGGAAGTTCAATAGAGAGTATAAGACCAGTCGGGTTATCCTAGGTCATCCAAACTATTCTTAAGTTTAGACCCTAAAATCTACGGGTGTAACGGTAACTTCTGTCATTATATAAAGTTTTCATTTGTAATCTATCATGTCCAGTAAGTCTTCTGAAAATTCAATTGAGAGTATAATATCAGTCAAGTTATCCTAGGTCATCCAAACTGTTCTTGAGTTTAGATCCGAAAGTCTACAGGTGTAACGGTAACTTCTTTCATTATACAAATCTACGATTTGTGATCTATCATGTCTAGTAAATCTTCTGAAAGTTCAATAGAGAGTATTACATCAGTCTGGATATCCTAGGTCATCCAAATTGTTCTTCGGTTAGCATCATATTGTCTATGGGCGTAACGGTAGCTTCTTTCATTAAACAAAGCTTTTGTTTGTAATCTATCATGTCCAGTAAGTCTTCTGGAAGTTCAATAGACAGTTGGAACATTTTCGAATATGATTTCTTCACTTGACCATTGCTTGAATTTCTCATCCAATATGCTGAATTGATAGTTTAAAACTAAAAATTTCAGGTAAGTCTGCTTGATATCATTATAGTATCTTGACATGCCTTTTGAAATTCCAAGATGCAATGTAGTTGATTGTGTTCCGTAATGTTTACAGTAAAAACACCTATTATTACGGTTGTATATCTTGAGAACTGCGCTGGAAGTTATTTGGACAACTTATAGTATCCTAAAAGTAGTCAATTTTACCTGACAAAATGGTTCAGTGCACATTGTTGATTATTGAACGTTTTTCAACCCATTGTAAAACTCATTTACCATAATTGTAGACTTGAAGCTCTGAACTCAAAATTATTGACCGAGCACCAAACCATGAACTTATCCAAATTGGCTGATGTGGAATGTGGAATAATCACAAAAATTATCATGAAGTATCCCTTGAAAGTTTAGAGGTTCATAGATCCTATTTGGTAGTACAACGTTACTATCTAAAACAAAATCACCGCGATTGATTATGAAACTTTACTCAGTATGTCGGATATAGCTGATGGTACGAATGTAGACCTTAAGTTTTGAACTCCAAGATAGTTTGGCTGACCTGAAATATTTCCATAGTGTCTCTAAATAACTTTTAAGATTTCAAGAGCTTCACGGATCTCAGCAGATTATCCTATGCTGTTATTTATGGCGAAAAAAACAAAGTTTTTCTTGTAGATTTGGAGGACTCCATCTTAGAACAGTTTGCCCGACCCTGAATGTCCTAAAGGTTAAAAATAAAAAGTAGCCTTCAGATTGGTCCAGTAACCACAGATAAATATGCAACGTTACTTAGTACTGCAGATATGGCTGTTGTCACGAATGTAGACCTGAAGTTCTGAACTCCAAGGTAGTTTGGCTGACCTGAAATATCCCTATAGTGTCTCTAAATGATATTTGAGATTTCAGGAGCTTCAGAGATCCCAGCAAATTATGCAATACTATTATTTGTGGTGAAAACACATAAAGACATTCTTGAAGATTTGAAGAACTTCATTATAGAACAGTTTGGACGACCGTGAATATCCCAAAGGGTTATAATAAGCAAGAAGACTTCAGATTGTTCCAGTAACCACGGTTGATTATGCATATTTTCTCAGTTAAACAGCTATGGCTACTGTTACGAGTGTAGACCTGAAGTTCTGAACTCCAAGTTAGTTTGGCTGACCTGGAATATCCCTATAGTGTCTTTAAATGACTTTCGAGATTTCAAGAGCTTCACGGATCCCAGCAGATTATGTAATACTATTATTTATGACTAAAACACGTAGAGTTATTCTTGTAGATTTGAAGGACTTCATTATATAACATTTTGGACGACCGTTAATATCCCAAAGAGTTAAAATAAGCTAGTAGACTTCAGATTGCTCCAGTAACCGCGGTTAATTATGCAGCGTTACTCAGTATAACAAATATGGCTACTGTTACAAGTGTAGACCTGAAGTTCTGAACTCTAAGGTAGTTTGGCTGACCTGGAATATCCCTATAGTGTCTCTAAATGTCATTTAAACATGAATGAGATTTCAAGAACTTCACGGATCCCACCAGATTATACAATACTATTATTTATGGCGAAAACACATAGAGTTATTCTTGTAGATATGAAGGACTTCAATCTAGAACAGTTTGGACGACCCTGAATGTCACAAAGGGTTATAATAAGCTAGTAGACTTCAGACTGCTCCAGTGACCGCGGATGATTATGCAGCGTTACTAAGTATAACAGATATGACTATTGTTACGAGTGTGGACCTGAAGTTCTGAACTCCAAGGTAGTTTGGCTGACCTGGGATATCCCCATAGTGTCTCTAAATGATATTGTAGATGTCAAGAGCTTCACGGATCACAGTAGCTTATGCAATGCTGTTATTTGTGGCGAAAATACATAAAATTATTCTTGTAAATTCTTGTATATTTGAAGGACTTCACTCTAGGACAATTTGGAACACCTAGAACATACCAGAATATAAAACATCTGTTGATATTCTTGACCAAGGGTTAATGAATACATATAAACGTAACCCATATCCAAGTTCAGCTTTTAGAACAACTGGTATGTCAATTATTTCGTTTTTCCAAATTTCAGGTGTTCAGGATGTTCTAGGTTGACAATGAAGTCTCGAATACAAATATTCCCATTTTTCCTTAATAGAGGACTCAATTTGCAACAACTTTGCCGAAGACAGTATTCTGTTTTGCTGAATGGGTGAATTTATACCGCCGTTTCTATGTTGGGGTCATATATGACCCCTTCGGCTCCAAAGGGTTAAGAAAATACTCCTGGGATTACCCTAAGAATGTGTCCGAGAATTCCTTCAGGAATTTCCTCAGAAATTCCTCCGAAAATTGTTAAGGAATAACGCCAAAAAATCCTCCCAAAATTTCTCCAGCAACTCCTTCAAAAATACTTCAGGAATTTCTCCAGGAACTCTTTCATGATTTCCTAAGCAAATTCATCTTGGAAATCCAACAGGAAGTTTCTTCACGTATTTTTTTTTTCAGGAAATGCTTCCAGACTTTTTCCCAGAATTCCTCCACGAATCCCATCAGGAATTGCTCGAAAAATTCTCCAAGAATTTCTCTAAAATACCTCCAGCACTTTTTGCAAGAATTTCTTCAGTTATTCTTCCTAAATTTCTGCTAAGAATTCCTCCACGAATCCGTCCAAGATATAATCCACTATGTATTCCAGAAATTCGTTCAGCAAGTACTTCAGTAATTCCTTCAGAAATTACTTCAACCCGACTAGATGGACATAACAAAATTATAACAAGCTGTGTTATTTTGTTACAATAAATTTTTATAACAAGGGTTGTTATAAAACATGTACCGTTAGTAGTTAAAATAACAAAAAATCTAACAAAGCTCCCATATGAAAAGAACAAAAATATAATAACTTTTGTTATGAACATAACGAAAATATTACAAAACCTGTTCCATGAAATATGGTAGAATTTAACAAAATTATAACAAATTGTGTTATAATTCCTTGGCAACCTTTTAGGGTAAAAACTAATTTTTATACTCATTTTTTGGGTAATTTTTTTTAAGTGTGTTATTCTAATTTTAGAAAAAGTAGGCAACATTAAAAAAAAGTTTCCAGTACGTTATAAAATTTTCAGAGCCGAACGGGATTTGAACCAAGACACCCAACATCGGTAGCAATCTGACGCCTCTGCCAATGAGGCCATCACAACACTTGAAGAGGGCGATGATAGAAGCTCTACTGGTTCTACGTATTGCCAGTTTCCTCATTCAAGTCCTTGTTTGTCAGACGCACACGAGCGGGGTAGTATGACGTCACATTGAGCTCGTTGACGTATAATAGACTTGATTTGTGGTTAGTGATTTTGTTTTAATCTATCACAATTATATCATAAGCAGATATGATAACAGCTGTAGATATAATTTAGTTATTCCACTTTTTTTTCATTTTAAGCAATGAAATGGAATCTATCACATCCATTAAGTTTATCGTCACGTTTGGAAGAGGTAGGGAGGGTTGAAAATTTCCAATTTTAGCGTGACGTACTTAATAGATGTTCCCTAAGGTTGAAGCAAAATAGTAGAATAAACAAATTCCATTTTATAATTATTTAGTTCCAGTTTTGCTTTCTCCATGTTTACATTTACATTCATTACTTGCTATACTTTTTGGCGAAATTAGAACAGCAGTACTGTTTTGGTATTTACTGTAATCGATCTAAAACGATCGCGTGTAGAGATACGTCGTTTGTGTAAAGTTCAACTCAAAAGTATTGCAAGGCAAACAAAACGTAGTTCCATGCAGTCTTGCGAATAATCGCGACCATCACGAGACAATCACTTGAGCCGCTTTCTGGAGTCACCCTTCCCAAGGTGATACGAACCAGCTAGCATGTCACGCCGGGAATGACAAACATGTTGTAGGTTCCACCCTTCGCAGCTTTGCAGCGATAGCAGTTGCTGAGTATCCCGACTAGATGGACATTACAAAATTATAACAAGCTGTGTTATTTTGTTACAAATAATTTTTATAATAAGGGTTGTTATAAAACATGTACCGTTAGTAGTTAAAATAACAGACATTCGAACAAAGTTGCCATATGAAAAGAACAAAAATGTAATAACTTTTGTTATGATCATAACAAAAATATTACAAAACTTGTTCCATGAAATATGGTAGAATTTAACAAAATTATAACAAATTGTGTTATAATTCCTCGGCAACCCTTTAGGGTAAAAACTTAATTTTTATACTCATTTTTAGGTTAATATTTTTAGATGTGTTATTCTATTTTAAGAAATAGTAGGTCACATAAAAAAAGTTTCCAGTATGATATAAATTTTTCGGATCCGAACGGGATTTGAACCTAGACACCTACCATCGGTAGCAATCTGACGCCTCTGCCAATGAGGCCATTACAACACTTGAAGAGGGCGGTGATAGAAGCTTTACTACTTCTACGTATTGCCAGTTTCCTCATTCAAATCCTTGTTTGTCAGACGTACACGAGCGGGGTAGTATGACGTCACATTGAGCTCGTTGACGTATAAAAGACGTGATTTGTCGTTAGTGATTTTGTTTCAATCTATCACAATTATATCATATGCAGATATGATAACAGCTGTAGATATAATTTAGTTACATTACACATTTTTTTAAATTTCATGCAATGAAATAGAATCTATCACATGAGGGGTCATCCATTAAGTTTATCGTCACCTTTGAAGGTGGCAGGGAGAGTTGAAAATTTTGAATTTTAGCGTGATGTACTTAATAGATGCTCCCTATGGAAGAAACAAAATAGTAGAATAAACAAATTCCACGTTATAATGATTTAGTTCCCACTTTTGATTTCTCCATGTTCAATAGCATATATACTTTAGTATACTTTTTGGCGAAAATAGAACAGCAGTACTGTTTTGGTATTTTTTGTAATCGATCTAATATTTTCTCGTGATTTGTGTAAAATTCAACTCAAAAATATTGTAAGGCATACAAAACATAGTTCCATGTAATGTAAACATTGTTCGTCCGGTCGCAAATTGCAGCACATGCAATATCCGTCGTTTAAGAAGACTTTGGGTATTATCGTCAGGTTTGTTCTCTTCGTCTTGAGGGTTTTATCGGCAAAATTTCCTGAAATATCCCAGTCAACCAGTGAGAGATTTTCGATATCGATTTGTATTGAATCGATGGCGATCGCTACCGTTACGGATGCTCACGCAGATAAGACGCTTGTTTAAAACAATAAACAAACTGATAATTCACTTGTTCCAAAGTTGTATTTCTTTGTTCTTACTTAGAGTTTATCGATAAAAACAACCCATTATCATCATTTCACGTTAGAAACTTCAATCGTTTCTACAAAATGAAGTTCACAATCTTCCTATAACTTTCAAACTGTTCGTCCAATTAAGTGAGTGATTGTTTTTGGGATATACAAATGTGTTGGAAATAACAAAATGTTGTTGATGGAGCATTGAATAACAGGAAATAGCGCAACTTCTTACACATTGAGAGACTCATGAAATTAAATATCGAATATCTCGGAAAAGGTTACTTTCAGAAAGGTTATTACAGTAGACGTTCGGTCAGTGCAAGCGGTTTAACTGCAATGCTTTTTAACTGCAAGCACCTCCAAATGTCAAAATGGTGCGCCATGTTAACCCAAATGAACAGATGGATGAAGTTCTCGTTCATTTAACGTCATCCCAGTTATCGGATTTTTGTTTGCTAAGTGAAACGTAAACATGTCGCAGTTATCAAACGTCTACTGTATCTTTGATATCCTTCTAAAATTTGAAAACGGTCTGATAAAAAGTTCTAAACCTTTTTTCACGTTGTTTACCCGACTACTTATCGCGTAAGAATACAAAACTAAGGTTAACAGAGAAGGAAGAAAAGTTATTGATCTGATGAAGGGGAAGATTGTCAATATATTCTTGATTTGTTTCATACCAGACAAGACTTAACAATTGTGCCACAAAACTAACCCAACATCATCTAGATTCTAGAAAATACTGTGCTGTTGCGTAAACAGGTTGTTCGCCACAGCTTCCAGCAGAAAGTATGTTCTTTAAAACGCTACAAAGCACTGCTGGTTTGGGAAGAATTTGGCAGATTATAATTAAATGATAACTCTGTTGCAGTTTTTTTAAACAAATATAACGCCGTCCCCAAATTACGCGTCGCTCAAGGGAGAGGGAAAAGTAGAACCGAACGTTACGGTCCATACAAAAATTTTAGGACTTTCATACAAAAAAGCGTAACGGAAGAGGAGGGGATGTTAAAATATGACGATTTTAGCGTTGCGTTCTAAATGAATGCTATAAGTTGTGTTTTATGGATTTTGACTGGAGTGGTCAGTATTACAAAAATGATCAAGCTATTTCGCGTCAATATAAAAAACCTAACACATTTTGTAATTATTTTGTCACAAAAAATGTAGCAAATACTACAATAAATGTGTTACGATATTTTGTTACAAGCAATTATTTTGATATGCATAATGTAACAAATGCTGTTATATATTTGTTTGAATAAATAATACAAGTTTTGTTATAGTTTTGTTTTTAAAATAATAACAAATTTTGTTACAATTTTGTTATGGTTATTCACATATACGAATCCTTCAAACAAAATTATATCAAATTGTGTTATTTCTAACAACAGTTGTAATAATTTTGTTATAATCTTGTTAGGAGCTTCTGGTCGGGAATAATTTCTCCAAAAATTACTCTACGAATTCCTACAGTAATTCCTCTAGGAATTGTTCCGGGAAATACTACAATTACGGGAAATCCTCCAGGAAATACTTCGAAAAATCCTCCAGGAATTGCTCGAGAAATTTCTCCATGAATTCCTCCAGGACTTCCTACAAGAATTATTCCAGGAAGTACTCCAAGAATTTTTACAAGGAATATTCCGGGAATTCCTCCAGGAATCACTCCAGAAAAAAGAATCCAAAATTTTGAATAACTTCGAGAGTTCCTCCAGGAGCTCCTCCAGGATTTCCTCAAGTAAAAGCTTCCGGAATTCCTTTACGAATTCAAACCCCCCCTCCCGAAATTCTTTTAAAATTCCTCTCTAGTTATATATATATATCTATCACACAGTATCTTTGGTATAGATTTGTGTCGAGTTGTGAGGTTACTCAATACCGTTCCTGGTAGAGACAGTGTAACCGTTCGCCGAATTAGCTGAGAGATTTTCAAAACGCGGTGGCTTTTGCGCCACTCTCGCGAACGAGAGACCACCGGTTCAATTTAGGTTTGCCTGACTAATTAGACGACTCTACTCTCAAGGACTCCTTCGAACGGCCGCTATTTTGAACTGAAACCCAAAACGCACTAATTTATACACACAAAAACGAACGAACTGAAACTATAACAGAAACTTACTCAAAAAAGACTAAAGAACTGAATGAACAACAATAATCGAACAATAAAAAGTGTTTGAAATGAATTTATTTAAATAAAAGGAACAAAAAAAACAAAAGAAACAAAGAAAACTAAACAACTGAATTCGTCCAAAGTATATTATTTTTCACAATGTTCGTCAAGTGTGTGTGTGTTGTGTGTGTGTATAATCATGGCCATGAACTCAAAAACGACGTACCTGCGCAGGATTTCTTGAAGCGACGACTCGATGCTTCGTCGTGGCCAATCGTCGACGTCGGTTCGCTCTCCAAAACGTTCGCCGGACTAAAGATGCGGAGGGGGAGTGTCGGCGGTCCGGTACTCTGCCCGATCGTGCTTAAACCGCACGCGGGTAGGCCGGATATCATCCCTACTCTCCGTTTGACTGCCAGTTTTGGCGGGCGAGGAGTAGCGAGAAAGGCTTGAAGCCAAAATAAAAAGCGTCTTTGGACGCTGAGGTCCAAAGAGGGAACACAAATTAAAACAATATACACTAAACGAATTCACTTTTACAATTACCTTCGAAACGACAAATAAGCGCTCAGGGAACAGAGTGTCTGCCCCTGGCGACAAAATCCACAATTTTAAACTATTAAACGAAAAACAAGGAATATTAGAAACAAATTCACTTCAAAAACACCAATTTACCAAACTACAACTCTAAGAAACACTACACACCTTTAAAAATGACAAACTGGGAGAAGGTCGCCGAAGCTCACTTCTGCTCACCAGCCGACTCAACTATGAAGTGATGGAGTCAGTCGAAATCTCTAGTCAAGTAAATTTCCTGCTATTGAAGCAGTCGTCTATTCAATCTAAAAACTATTATATACAAGTGCGCCAAATTTAAATCGCACATGGCCGTAACAACTATTTAGCGCCATCGAAAAAGCCCTATAAGATACATAATATGAATCGTCATTAGCTTAGCCTAGACACAAACCATATATGAAACGGATAATCTATACTAAATGAAACGGTTCAAACTCTAAGGCAAATTCAACGAATCCAATTCAATTAAGATTTTACTTAAAAGGATAAAAACGTCAAAAACTACAAATTAACTAAAAGAATCATGAAAACTAATAATTAAATATAAAAAAAAACAAATTTTTAAATCAAAATCGAAATATTCAAAAAATATAACAATTTATTCTAACTGAATTCAAACTTTATTTTACTTAAACAGAATAAAAACGTCAAAACGTTACAACAGCAGACTACCCGATTACTACATTACTACATTAATTCTTACAGAAAGTACTTCAAGAATTCCTCCAGGAATTTCTCCAGAAATTTCTTCAAGAAATTCCTAGAAGAATTATTATTGTAGGAATTCTTAGAAGAATTCCAGTAAGAATTTTTCAAGGAATTCTCGGAGAAATTCCTAGAGAGATTCTTGGTGGAATTCTTGAAAGATGTTTTGAAGGTATTCCTGAAGTAATTCATGGAAGGGAATTCTGGAACGAATTCAAGATTGTTCAAGGAATTCTAGTCGGATGTCTTGGAGGAATCCCTGGAGGAATTTTTGGATGATTTCCTGAAGGAATTCTTGCAGGAATTCCTGGAGGCATTCCTGTGACATTTCTGGAGAAACTCCTGGAAGATTTTCCTGGAAGAATTCCTGAAGGTTTTTATTGAAAAATTCCTGGATGAATTGCTAAAGTAATTTATAAAGGAATCCCTGGCCAAAGTCCTGGAGGGATTCTTGGTGCATTTTTTTTACAGAAGCATTGTAGCAGGTCTTGGAGAAATTCGTATCAGAGTTCCTGTTCGAATTCTTGAAAGAATTTTTGGAGCAATTCCTGGACGGATTCTTGGAAAAATTCTTAGCAGAAGTTCAGGAGAACTAACTGGAGAAATTCTTGAAAAAATCCTGGAAGAAGTTTTAGAGAAACTCCTGATGGGTTTCTTGGAGGATTTTTTAACAGAATTCTTGGAGGAGTCCCCGGAGTTGTCCCAGGAGTATTCTCCTGAGGAATTTCTGGAGGTTTCCTGAAGAATCTTGGAGGTGTTCAAGAAGGAATTTCTGGATGAATTCTTGAAGGAATTTCTCGAAACAATCCTTGGAGATATTTGTGGAGAAATTCCTGAAGGGATTCTTGGCAGAAGTTAAAGAAGGACCCCTGGGTAAATTCTTGGAGAAGGTGCTGTAGGAGGTATTTCTGGAAGGATTCTTGGAAGAATTCTAGGCAGATGTCTTGAAGGAATTCTTGGATGAATTCTTGGAGAATTCCTTGATATATAAATTATTGGTGGAATTCCTGGAGGAATTTTTGGGGGAATTCCTGAAGACATTATAAGAGGAATTCTTGAATGAATTCCTGGAGGTCTTTCTGGTGGAATTCCATGAAGAATTTATTGAGAAATTCCTGAAAAAGTTCCTGGAGTAATTTCTGAAATAGTTCCTGGAATAATTTCGGCAGGAATTTTTGTCGTAATTCCTTGAGGATTTTTAAAGGAATTACTGAGAAAATCCGTGAAGGAATTCTCGGACGAAGTCTTAGAGTAATCTCAGGAATTTTTTCTTGAGGAATTGACTAAAGGTTTCCTGAAGGATGCTGGAGGTATTCATGAAGGAATTCTTGAGGAATTCTTGAAAAAAAAAACTCTAAAAATCCCTGGAGGAATTGCTGGAAAAATTCTTCGAGGAATACACACACAATCGTGAAATCGTGCGATAGAATGAACAGAAACAAGAGTAGAGCCTGTAGACCTTGAATGTCCTAATTCCAGAATAGTTTGGAAAGCCTGGAATATCCCACGAAACATTATAGTTGGGCACTGAGGCTCCAGCAGCAGTATTTTTTTTATCTGTATTAACGAGATTTTTAGCCCTTGGCTAGTTACAATTATGACATGATACAGGATGTAGATATCGTAACCCAAACTTCAAAGTGTTTCGGAGGCTATTTGTATTTCACGGAACGTTCAACTACCACAATATTGAGTTGTTCTTAACATTGCAAAGTCTAATGGACATCAACGTGACTAAATTTCTTGAACAGAGTGAACACAAATGATGGTAGATATTGCAGATCTTAACAAAATGAATTCCAGGGTAGTTTGGATGTCCTAGATCACCCAATTCAGGTATAATGAATTCTCTTGGAGTGCTTTGAGGTTTCTTGAGTACCATGGACTATGTTCTGTGATCATTCATTGTGTATAAAATGGTTTAGGTTGTTGGATTTGTGACATAAACTTCGGAGTACTTTGGAGGCCTTAGCATAGCTCTGTAATTAAAACTCAACAAACTAGGATAAGTAGTAATGCATCGCATATCAAGGATCAGTAAAAACTATTGATGATTAGCAAAACGATGAAAATTGAGAGGGGAGGTACCACTCATTAAAAAAAAACTTCTGGGTAAAATGTTTTAAAGCAAAGAAGTTATTGCATTTCTGCCAAAAGTAAATCGTCCCGGGGTTTTTACGGGTTAAAAGCACATTTAGAAATTTTCCTCTTAGTTTTTGAACCATTTCCTGTTCAGGGCAGTAGAAGTACAAATGAATTGCTTACAAATCCCCACCGGACAAGCCCGGCCGGACGTAATTGAATTCCCTCCATATGTGGATTAAAAATTAAAATCAATAGCCTTTGACTCGTCGTTGTTGTTGCTGCAGTTAGTCGTTGCGTAAATTGTCAGGTGAAGCTGAAGGTGATAGCACAGCTGGGAGTACCGGACTAGGCACTGAACCGGGAGCGGGGGCGGGACAATTACAAATTGGAAAAGTTAACCACCAATTTGCGTTGTCTGATGTTTAATTCACAGCTGACTCGGCTCCTGTACTGACATCCTCCGCGTCTCGTGCTCGTGCTCATAGATGCAACCTGGTGTAGTACAACAAGCGACAATTATCGGGTGCGCTTCCCCTTTCGTGTGTGGTCTTCCTGCCCCACCCCCGGGATGTCATGTCACAATCAAAGGGTCAAGTGGTGGTAAATGTGGATCACGAACGGTTGAATAAAATATTGTACATTTGATATGGGAGCTCATGCTAGAAACTCATCGGATGACACATGGGATGACGAATATAATTTCGAATAAAAAAAATAATTATGTTAGGGCGGATTTTAAAAGACATTTTCGTCGCAAAACTATCCCCTAGAGTGATCCGCTTGACTACGGGTTTAAGCGCATCCCCGCCTGTTATGTTATGGGCAATGACCCAAAATGGGATTCCACCATGAGTTCCTTTTTTTAATTTCTCTTGCAGAGTGGTTTTTCAGAAGCTATTTCAAGCTTTCTAGGCTTTTCTCACGAGTTATTTCTAAGATTTCTACAAGAATTCTCTCTATGATTCCTCTAGGATCTCCTGTCATGGATTCTTTCACCAGTTTCTTCTTGGATTCCTCCAGGAATTCGTTCTGAAATTTCTGCGCAGGAGATGCTTCAGGAATTGCTTCAAAAGTTTCTTCAAGAGTTCTACCTGGGGATTTCAAAAAATCCATCTGGGGATTCCTCCGGGAATTTCTCTTGGTATTCCTGTAGGAATTCCTCCCGGGATTCGGCTAGGATTTTTCTCCGGGGGATTTCGCCAGAGATTCACCCCGGAATTCCTCCAAGAATTCCTTTCAGGATTTTTCCAGGATGTTTTCGCGCGATTCCTCCAGGAATTCCTCCTGGAATTCTTTCCGGAATTCCTCTCAAGATTCCTCCGGGTATAACTCTCGATATTCCTGCACGAATTCCTCCCGGAATTCGTCCAGGTTTTTTTTTTCAGGGATTCCTCCCGGAAATTCTACTCGGAATCCTCCAAGAATTCCTCCCAGGATTCTTCTGGGGATTTCTTCAGAAATTTTCCTGTGATTTCTCCCGGAATTCCTCCTCAGATTCCTCTGGGAATTTCTCTCGGTATTCCTGTAGGAATTCATCGAGGGATATCTTCGAGAATTCCTCCCGGGATAAGTCTAGGAATTCCTCCAGAGATTGCTTACAAAATTCCTCCCGAGATTCATCCGGGAACTTCTCCCGATATTCTTGTAGGAATTCCTCCCGGGATTCAGCCAAGAAACTTCCCCGGGTTTCTCCAAGAATTCCTCCAGGCATTTCTTTAGGAGTTCGTTCCGGAATTCGTCCAGCAATTCCTCTCGGAATTTCTCCAAGAATATCGCTGGGGATTTTTCCATGATTTTTTCCTGGGATTCGTCTCGGAATTTCTCCGGGATTCCAGGAATTTCTCCCTGGATTTCTCCAGGAATCCTTCTTGAGATTTTTCCAGGAGTTCCTCCTGAGATTCCTCCGGCAAAATCGCTCGGTATTTCTAATTGAATTTTCCTCGGGATTTTTTCCCGGGATATCTAGGGATTTCTTCCTCGATTCCTCCGAAAATTCCTGCGGGGATTTCTCCAGGAATTTCTCCCGTATTCCTCCAGGAATTCTGCGGGGATTTCTTCAAGAGTTCCTCTGGGGATTTCTCCAGGAAAGTTTCCCGGAATTCCTGCCGAGACTTCTCCGGAGATTTCTCTCGGTATTACTTACAGGAATTTCGTCCCGGATTTCTCCAGGAATTCCTCTAGTAATTTCTCCCGGAATGCTTCCAAGAGTTTCTCTGGAGATTTCTCCAGGAATTTTTCTCGAGATTCCTCCTGGAATTTCTCCTGGGATTCCTTCTGGAATTTCTCCCGAGATTCTTTCGGGAAATACACTCGGTATTCTTGTAGGAAATCCTCCCGAGATTCGTCCAGGATTTTTTCCAGGATTTCTCCAGGAATTAATCCCGGGATTTCTTTCGGAGTTCCTTCCGAAATTCGTCCAGCAATTCTTCTCGGGATTCCTCCAAGAAGTCCGCTGGGGATTTTTCCAAGATTTTTTTCCCTGGATTCGTCCATGAATTTCTCCCCGCATTCCTCCAAGAATTCCACTAAGGTTTTTCTCCAGGAATTCCTTCCGGGATTCTTACAAGAGCTCCTCTGGGCGAATTGCTTCTGGAAGTTTATTCGTGGATCTTCCAGAATTTCCTTCTAATATATCTATTACTTATACTTATACAATACCTATATTCATATAATTTCTCATTCTGTTATTTTCTCCAGAAGTTCCTTCTAACATTCCGTAAGAGTTTCTTACGGGACCCCTACACTGCCAATGGCATTCCTCCAGCAGTTCCATCTTAAATTCCTCCTGGATTCCTCAAAATATTTCGTCCGGGATTCCTCAGGAAGTTCCTTTCTAGATTCATTCAGTAAATATTCCAGTGATAATCCAGAAATTCCATCCGGTATGTTTTCAGAAAAGTTCCTATTTACGGTTTCTCTAGAAAGTCCTTCTCATATTCCTTAAGAAATTCCTTCCGGTATTGATTCATGAGCTTCAAACAGGATTATGTCATAAGTTCCTTTTGGGGTTTCTCCAAGAGTTTCTTCCATAATACCGTGCGGCGTTCATCAAGAAGTTCTTCCCGAATTTTGGAGGACTGATTCCAAGATTTGAGATTCCTCCAAGGAGATGCTTCTTTGAAGTTTTCAAACAGTGGTACCTGGAATTCCTTCCAGGAATTTCTTGTTGGATCCTCAGGATTCCTCCGGGAGTTCCAACCGGGATTTCTTCTCAGCATGCATCTGAAATCACCCCAAAAAAAATCTATAGAGTACTTCTCCGGGAATCCGCACAGCAAATAATTATGTAATATCCAGGCGCGTAATTTCCGGCGTCGTATCCAATTTCGAACGTAATTTCACTCTGTTGCATCGCTTTCCAACAATTATCACACCCAGCATGTACATCGTAGTTGGCACCGGAAAGTGTCAACAAACCCATTCCAGCAGACACCCAGAAGCAGTATCATATCTATCACCCGCCTTCTAACTCGGTGAAACAGCCGAGAGGTAAGGGATATGCCTCACAATCAACGGATTTATGTACGAATCCATGCCAATATTTTACTTATTTATTATTCATTTATCGATTCGGTTCTAGCGATTGCTAGACCCACTTTCAAGCTGCAGCGGCTAATTTGCTGCATGAAAAGAATGTAATCTGTACATCACTTTTACGACGCGACCGATGTGCAGCGAAAATGATGTGATATCACAAGAATTTTTTTGCTGTGCGGGGATCCGGTTTGCTGCTGGAATCCTTATCGCAAATCCTCCAGGCATTGCTTCCAGGATTCCCTCAAGTTTTACATTTGGAAATTCTCCAGAAGCTTTATTCACGATGCCTCCACAGGAAATCCAGTCTGGATTCTTCCAGTAATTTCTTCCGGGATATCTATTTGAATATCACTCCCTGGAGAAATTTTGGAGGAAATCCTTAGGGAATCTCCCAAGGAACTTATACAGAATTTTTCGGGTAAACTTCTGGAGGAATTCTGACATGATTATTTTTTCAGCAGATCGGAAGGAACTCCTGGAGGAATTCTAGAATCCCGGAAAATAGGAACCCCACAATGAGCTCCTGGAGAAATTCATAATGAAACTCCTGGAGGAATCTTAGAAGCAGTTCCTTGGCGAATTTTGGAAGCAGCTCCTAGAGGAATCTCTGAAGGAACTCCTAGAAAAATCCCTGAAGAAATTTATGGAGGAATCCCTTAAGGCTAAAGCATCCGTCATCATTTTTCGGAAAATAAAAAGTAGTTTTCTCGCTGTAAATCAAAACATCGACCATGAAAATATATTTCCTGCATTCTATTCCTCATGTGGAGTACAGTGAATATATTTTCATAGCAAACACTTTTGTTTTGGACGAAAAAACTGCTTTCAAATGTTTGATGATGACGATGATTTCAATGACGAATTGTTCAACGTTAAGGCTAAAATAATACCTTGAGGAGTTTCAAAAGGAGTCCCAGGAGATATTTTAAAACGAACTCGTAAAGGAATCCAGAATGAAAGCTTGGACCATTTTCAGATGGAATTCCTTGGTATGATTTCATGGAAAATGTCTATCTTTGAAGAAATTCAGGAATTTCACAATAAATTTCTGAAAGATATCCAAAATGTATTCGCTGGAGGCATTCTTAAACGGATTTTCTAGTACAGTTTTAGAAATAAAAAAATACCTGCTCGAATAACCTCGAAGAAATCCAGGAGGGACCCTGGAAGCATTTCCTAGCTGAATTGGAGGAGTTTCTTCTAAGAAACAAGGAGTTCCTTCTAGGTAACAAGGAAAAATTCTAGGAAAAAAAAGTTGACAAAGTTTCGGAGATAATTTCAGAAATAAAAACGAAATGAAAAAACGCCTAGAAAAACTTCGGTCACGGTGTGTCTGGTGGATAACATTAATTTAAAAAAAATCGGTATCGCTAAGACACCCACCAAACGAAAGCTAAGGGTCCCCCTTTCATTTGAGACTTAAATAAGAAAGTTCTATCGGCTGTTCTAGAACAATTTTTTTTTTCAAAAATATGATATTTTTTTCATTTTTTCGAAGAACACATTAATGAAAAAACACCGTTTTTTTATTGCAAGCATGACTTTACGACAATATATTTTTTTATATTATGTTTATTATCCTACCCATAAAAGCATAATAGTCCCATGTAAATGGGAAATATAGCAGATGACAGTTTTGTGTTTATGGGCAGTTTGGTGAAAGTACTAGAACAGTGACTAAAAAATTGAGTTAAATGCTGTTCCTTTGAATTCCAATAATGTATTTGCATCTTATGACAGATGCGTATACGTATTTCTCTTTAGGGTCTCGTATTTGACTGGTACCAGCAGGTCACCAATCGATCAACTTTACAGCACATACCGTCATTTGGTTCTCCAGTTTTGTGCTCTTGAAGTTGCGGGGTGTGAGTTCGTCATACATATATTCTTCTCAAACAGTTTCTCAACTTCAATGTGCGTCTGGTACTAAAGACACATGTTTTCTTTCGTCTTCTTCTTTTTCTTCTTCTTCTTCTTCTTCTTGGCGTAACGTCCCTACAGGGACAAAGCCTGCTTCTCAGCTTGTTCTATGAGCACTGTAGGAGATATAATAAGAATAAATTATATTCTTCGATTGATTTGACATTTTCTTGTTATACCTTATTATCTCGTACAAGTACTTCTACAGTTTTTAACTAAAAACTTCTTTTGCCAATTACTATTTTGCATGTGTATAGCGTGTAACTTGCACGAAAATTCGGAATCGAGGAAATTTCCTTCACGAAAAGGTCCTGGACTGACCAGGAATCGAACCAGTCTTCCTCAGCATGGTTATGCTGGATACCCACGCCTTTGCAGCTGTGGCTTTATGGGCCCTTTTCGTTATCAAAAACAAATCAACGGTGAACAAAATCGGTTTACTTTTCTGGTCACTCGTTGACGCCGATTTCCATCTGCATGGCAGTTCATGAATATTTGAGAGCTTCATCTGATCAGCCTGATCTCTGGGTTTTGCTCGCAAATATTCAGCAACCGCAGAAACTTTATGAGAAGTCTGAATGATGTTCAACAAGTTTCGATGTACTTTAGCTTTAGTGCAAACAAGTTGCTTGCTTTTGATCATCTCCCTGTAGCATCTAGAACACAACAGCAACGAGCAATTTCTTTCTGCGTCATCGGTAGTAGCTCTAGATCTGCCACGATTGCCCTTTATGAAAAGTTGTAGTTCTTGCAGCACTACTGTTGCGTACGTTTGCAATACGCTCAGGTATCAGTAGGTCGGCTCCAGAGGCACGTACTCCTCCATTTGGGAAATTTGTGCCATTGAGGATCATTTGCAATACGCTAGTCTTTAGTGAAACTGGCAACCCTGTATCAAAAGTAGAGTATGACCGAAGAAGTAAATTCGATAGCATCAGCAGTGAGTAGCCGTATGTGAGCTATGCAAGACGGTTAGAATAATTGTCTACTACAAAATGTGAACCAATACCGCAATGTAAGCTATCAATTAAATGTACATAAATTACATACATGCTGTCGATTAGTGATCTAAGTTCCGAATGTGACAATATCCTAACGAAATATTTCATAAACAAGGGCTGCAACTCCATGTAGAAGGTTTCAAATAATATTTAAACTCATAAATAAATAAATAAATAAATTTTAATGAGCAAGTCTGAACTTTTTTTGTGGGGTAGTACTAACTGCTATCTCTGATATCTTTTAGAATATAATATCAACAACCTGCAAGAAGAAATAAGAACAAGTTAAGACGTTTTCAATCCGTTCCGATTATTATGTATGTGCTCAGACATATGTATTTTAATGTTAAACATGTATATATGTCATTAAAACTGTAGAATTAAATGAAAAGTTGCTAACTCGTCTATAATGTCAAGATGCTAGCAGAGGTTCAAACTATTTATAATCTACAGATTAGCTCATTGTTCTTAGTACATATATATTGTGCAACCGTTAGACATGTAGGTAGCATTAATTTTTCAATTTTTGTCAATTGAGTAAGGCTACCTGTTTACAAAGATATACGGTAACTAAAAATTTGTATGTCTAATTACTCGTTATTAGTCTATTTTACAACAAATCTAAACCAACAAATCTAAAACTGTGAATATAATTAACTGCTTTCGATGGTAATTGTTGTGGAAAAAACTTCTTCAAACACAATACGTACTCCTTGGTTAGGTTTTCCTCGTCACTTAGGGGGTTCTTGTCGTAGTTGTTTTTTTAAAAGCTATACCTAACTGCAATAATCTAAATTAACTGGAAATGTTTAAGTCTTAGGTACCATAAATGTGCATATATTGAACAAATACCGTCAAGTGATAATTCTATCCGAGCCACGGCATACAAGAATACAAGACAGACCTTCACGTTGATAAAATTGGTAAGGAGTTCTAGATTGTTTTATTCATGCTTTTGAACGATTTAAATTGCATTATCAAAAATCTTTCAGTTTTTCGAAATGCATAACCTTCTAAATGATGCACTCCGTGATCCGAGCAACTTTGATGTATGCTCTATTTTTGTTGACATTACTCGGCCTACATCGATCGTAAAACTTTTAAATTATGAGACGCTGTCAATTAAAACTAAGAAAATTGCAGCCGCAATAACTTCTTTCACATGTATAGAAGGCGAAGTTTATTTGTACGTATGCCCAAATACTGCTAAAATTCTATTTCAACTGCCTTATTTTTTTTTTTTTGAATTTTATGTGTAAGCTACATTATGTAAGGGCAATTTTTCAATATTTATTTGACACGTTTACTCTTTTAAAAGGACACGTTACTAAAGAGTGACCTCATACAAGCCCTTTTGGCTACACTCAAGGTTGAAACGAGAAAAAACACTAGTCTCAAAGATAGTAATATTTGAAAAAAAAAATGTTCTGGACCCGCCGATAGAACTTTCTCATTTTAGTCTCAAATGAAAGAGAGGACCTTCAGCTTTCGTTTGGTGGGTGTTTTAGCGATACCGATTTTTTTTAAATAATTTTGTTCCACCAGACACACCGTGTGGTAAAGGTCTTTTGAAAAAACTCGAGATACTTCTAAAAGGAAATCCTGCAGAAATCCTCAGGCAACATTTCAAAATAAATTCCTTATGGAGAAATGCTCAGAGTAATCTTTTAAGAAAATGCCGGCGGGATTAACGGGGAAAATGCATGAAGATATAATCTGGTGGAAATCTCTAAGAGGAATTCCTGCAGGATTTTCTGGATGAATCCGTGCAGAAGCTCCTGGGCACATCATAGCGGGAATATTCAATGGAATTCTTGAAGCAATTCCTGAAAAAATCTCTGGTGGACTTCCTGAAGAAATACCTGAACGAATTTCTGAGAAACCACTGAAAGAATTTACGGAAAAATTTTTGAAACAATTTCAGAAATAATCCCTGTAGAAATTTGAAAAGGAATCCCTGGAAGGGTTTCCTAAACAAATACGTAGAAGAATATCTGAAATAAGTCCAAGCGGAGTTTCAGGAAGCACTCCTGGGAATCTACATAAAAGAATGCATGGAGAAAATTCTGAAGAAATTCTCAAGGGATTTTCTGAAGGGAACCTTCTAAAAAAAACTTGGATCAATTTTGAAAGCAATCCATAGTAGATTTCTCGATGAAATCCTTGGACAAATTTATGAAGGTATCTCATACAGATTTGCTAAAGAAATATCTAGGAAAATTTCTTAGGGAAAAATTTCTGCAGAAACTTTTGGATAGTTCCTAATGGAATCTGTGGAAGATTTTATAGAAATCTAGGGAAATTCATGGAGAAATTTCAGGAGGAATTTTAATTTTTTGCTGAAAGCATTTCAAATGAAATCCAAAGATGATTTCTTGAAAGAATTCTCGTACGGAATTTTGAAAGAATTGAAGGAGGGAGGTTTTCTAAAGGTGTTCTTGGAGAAATTTTTGGAGGATCCTTTAGAGGTAATTATAGGAGAAATTCAAGAGCCATTTCTAATAAAATCTAAATATGACAGATGTTTAAAAAAAAAACTTTCAAAAAGAATCCTTAAAAGACTTCCTGAAAGGATTTTCTTAAAAGGATTTTCCGAAGGAATACGGAGAACAATTCCGGAAGGAATCCAAGAAGAAATTACCCCAGACATTCCTGGCAGAATTTTTATTAAATTCTGTGGAAAATTTTCAGAACGAATCGCATTAAAATATCTGGAAAAAAATATATGGGATTGGTTTTAAGCTGTTTTAAGTATAAGTCGAAATGGATTATATTTTTCAAAAATATTTTATTAAAAAAAATCCGCGGGTTTGCGCACAGTTTTTCCAGCTTTTCCTTACAAATTTTCTCCCCGGTGGAAAATTTGATAGAAAACTTTTTTCAGTTGATTTTGGATTCCTGAGAAAATTTGCTTTCATTTTCATTATGAAGCTTTGATGATACGTTGCTTCTTTCTTGAGTTATGGTTTTTCAAAGTAAGTAGTGTGAGAGAAAAAAAATCACCTGAGTTTTCCGGAAAAAATAGGCGACCCTCAATTTTTCTCCATTTTTTTTTTAATTCATATATCCATTAACCCTGCCTGTGGAAAAAAAAGTTATGATAATCTGTATGATAATAAAAAATTCCCTTTTGTTGAATTCCGCAGCAGTAAAATCCAACTTTGAAGTGCCCCAGAGCTTTTAGGGGGTGTGAATTGAAGGTTGGTTTAACAAGTGAAAATTGAGAGGTGATGAAAAACAATTCGGATGCTTGGAGCGGCTGCCAAATATTATTAAGTATCATTTTCAATATCTTCAAAATATCGTCAGCCACGTGTGACTCCCGAAAAAGGGGCAGATAATTATCATCCGCTCCCCTCAGGTCCCCAAACGTTTTCCAATCGATAATGCATTTGATACACACAGTTATCGATTTACGATCGGCAACTCAATGGAACTAATTTTCATAATATTGACCGTTCTAATAGGATTATCATCCACCGGCACAAACTTAAATTTTGTAATTTATGCATCCTGTCAGAACTCCACAAACTGGACAGCAGTTCCCTCCCACCATCAGCAGTGTAAAACTACTCGATTCAATCACGAAGTGCATCCAGTCAACCCGGTCCACCCTGCACCAAAACTGCCTTAAATGTCCAGACTCCAGAGGTTATCGCATTTCCCGCTCCTATCATCGGTCCATTCGACCCGAAGCGCAGTTTGCTGCTGGATAGGGGGCATGAAATTTTTGTTTGTTTATTATCATATCAAATTTTGAGCCAACAAAACCAGCAAGCAGTGCTCGTAAAATTCGAAACCGGGGGTCGCCTGCCCCGTTCGGTACCAATTGAGAGGAAAATTGAAACCGATAGCCGGTTAGACCCGTGGGCTGCTGGCTGGAATCTGGATTGAACGAATGAGGACGGCCGACAGCAAATTGAATCTGAAACGTGTGTCGAGTCGAGTTTCGTTCGTTTTGTGGTTATAGAAGGTGCCTTCGGGCAAACACTACCACGGTACGGATGGCAACACGGACTAATAAATGCATTATTATTTCGGGACGGAAAGTTTTGCCAATCGGATAGGTGCCTAACTGGTCGTTCATGAATTTACTGATTTTAATTTCGATGATTAAGCCTGGGGTGTTCGATAATAAAGTTTTCAGCATGAGCGGGATTTTATTCGATGGGGTTAAATTTGGCGATCAATTTTGCAATTAAGATAGTAATTATGAATTGTTATTTTGTAGTTTGGAAGTTAGGCTAGCATTGAATAACATTAAACTAGATACAAATGCGGCTTGTCAAAGCGCCGAGTTTATGATTCACAGTGAACACAGTGTTAAGAGATAAGTTATAAGTACAAAACATGAAAAGGGGACATCCATTAAATACGTCACGCTTACAGGGGGTGGGGGGTTTGTGAAAGTGTGACAAGCAATGTATTAGGTATACACAGAAATAAATATTCATGTAAAATTCAGCGAGAAATCATGCACATAAAGGGAATGCTAGAGTTAGGGTATATTTACATGAGATATCATGTAAAATTACGTTACAATCGTGTAAATTTCCGATAATAGTCACGTAACCGGTAGGAGTCCATGATGGTTTACGCGATGGTTGGCGGAAATTTACACGATAGTAATGTAATTTACATGATATCTCATGTAAATATGCACTAATTCTAGCATTCCCCTTATGCATGATTTCTCGCTGAATTTTGATTACATATTTTTTTCTGTGTAGGAAAAACCCGTAAGAAAGGGGGAAGGGGGTGTTGAAAATTCCCAATTTTAGCGTGATGTACTTAATGGATGCTCCCAAATGGAAACATACATGACTGATAAGCATGAACCCAAAATAAGTAGGGTAAAAGCATAAGACTTTGCCCCCAAGAGTTTTTAATCTTCACCACTTCATACATGAAAATGGAATTTGTATGGAGGGAGCGAAAACGATTTATACGTTTCCCCTAGTACAGAGGTTCCCAAACTTTCGCGGCGCCTTTTCACATTTTCAAAATTGTCGCGGCGCACCAACTACTTTTTACAAAGAATTTTAATAATTTAACACTTTCATTTCAAAATTTCAAATATTAATCGTAAAACAGCCTTCAATGTCATGCTTTCTCATAATAAAAAAATAAGAAAAACTGCTCAAAGATTCGCAGAATTTAACACAAATTTTAGATTTCTGGAGGATTGCATGGCAAAACTTTTAAATTTGTTAAACAAAGTACGTAGATAACCAAATTTTAGGGAAAATAGATATGAATATATATTGTTCAGAAGCTGTCATGACGGCTGACAGTGACGGTGAGGAGTCATGTTTTTGTATTCGAAACTCAAAAAACTCAACTCAAATTAATTCAAGAACTCAAAAAAAAAATCAATTTTCAGAATCATGCACAGAAATTGTCGCAGATTTTTTATCGATAGGGGGCTAAACCAGCCTAGACCTTGGAATCTTAATTATAGAGACAAACAAACAACTTATGATAGTGATGTAAGTAAAAATGTCGTCCCGAAGCGTTTGAGACAGCACGAATCACGATGACAGTATTATGGAAAGGACTTCAAAAAAGTTTCTTGAAATATTCACTTTAGAATTACAAGCTATTGATAAAATCAAAAACTAAGCAGAATCATAAAAAGTCCAAATAACAATTTGAGAGTCTTCACATTTTTTTTTTAAATTCCGGAAATAAAAAAAAAATAAAATCTAAATGTTTCATGAGGATATTAGAAATTCCGGAAAACATTCGTAGACTTTGGAATGAAAACTTTTTAATTGAGAATTAAGAAGAAGAGAGAAATCCCCTATGAATGACTTTCTTTTGAAGTCGTCCTCAAAAAGGCAAGACATTGGTATACAATACAAAAAAAAGGGGTTTGAGGTGACACTAGTTTTGCCATACAATACAAAAACAACTAAAAATATATACTGCCTTCAATAATAAGAGTTTGTTCTTTGTGTTTTGGCTCGAAAGCCTGCGGCGCACCTGATAAATGTTCACGGCGCACCAGGGCGCCGCGGCGCACAGTTTGGGAAGCACTGGTTTAAAGCGATTCATGTTAGGTACGATATTTCCCATACAAGTCACCCTCCAAAAGTTGCATGCAAGTTTTCATACTTACATAAAATGCCTAAATCTATCAAATTTGATTAGGTAAAACGAAATATTTTGCATGAGTCGTTAATTTAGATGTTAATTGACCAATTAACCTTTTGATTGATTAAAAAAAATATTTCCATGCTTAATGGCTTGCAGTCAAAAAAGCCCAAAATCGCATATTTTGCCCTATAAATTGAGGTATAGCTTAAAATTGTGACGTGTTGGAGCAAATCTGAGCCCGGATTAGTTTTGTAGTAATCATTCCACGGATTCATCCAGAATCTTTCAAAAATTCCTCCAGGTATTTTCCATGGCACTTCTCGAGAGCTCCTAAAGAAATTGTTTAAATTATTGAAACTGGAAGAAACTAGAAGAAATAGACATTTTAAGAAATTCTTCTAGGTTTCTACAGGAATTCTTCAAAACTTTTATTTAAAAGATGCAATTCCCGAAGGTTTTTTTTTTACAAAAAATAGAAATTTATTTAGAAATTGTTTGTGGGGTTCCTTAAGAAGTTCAGAAACTTTTTCAGAAATTATTGCTTGAAATTTTCCAGAGCTTCCCTGTGGCGGATTACCTTTTTTCAGGGTTTTTGTTTTAGAAATTACTGCAGAATTCATTGGAGGAATTTCTCAAATAATTATTGGAGAAAACCTGGGAAGAATTTCCGAAGCAATCCCTTTGTAGGATTTACAAGAATTTCTGTAAAACTTCTTGAAAACACTTTTGAAGAAATGCCTCAAATCATTAAAAAGTATCTGGAGATCGAATGACCTCCTCAGAGGAATTTCGGAGGGAATCTCTGAATTTCTGTAATAAACCTTAAGGCGTTCCTTGCTCCGTAAGGCGGACTCTCTCTCTCCTGAAGTGTCATCTTGAACCACTCATTCTATGAACGTATGAGTGCACTTCAGCGAAACTCCACATTTGGTTGCCAGGATATTTCGTAGTGAAAAAATCTTCAGCAGAATCCATGTAGAAATCCTGAAATCTGCATAGCTAAACATCTGTAACGATCCATAGAAAAAAACTCTTGAGATATTTCTTAAGAAAATCCCGGGAAATATTTTTGAATAAATTTCATAAAGAGTCCACGTAGAAATTACTGGAATAAGACTAAATACCGGATAATTTTCTGCGGTAAAATTTCAAGGAATATCGGACGGAAGTCCCGAAGAAAGCTCTGTATGAACTTCTTCAAAATGTCTGGAAGATTTCCTGCATGAATCAGTAAAAATAATAATGCAAGAATTTCTGGAAAAAAATATCTTTAGAATGTTTAAGATGAATCACTGATGAAAGTTTTGGACACATTCATGTGGGATTTTAAAAATAAATCCCTTGAGCAATTTCGGATCAAATCTCTGGTGGTATTCCTGAAAAAAAAAACAACTAAATGAATTTCTGAACGAAAATTTTCTGAAGAATCTATAAAAGAGTCTTTGATAAAAATTCTAAAGAAATCCATGTAGAAAATTTTGAGGCAATCCCTGGAGACGTTTCGGATGATTTTTTTTTTATAAATGAATCCTTTGAAGAATTTCCTGGTGAAGTTTTAGAAGGAACCCACAGAAATCTACCTTAATGATTTTTTGGAGAGCCCTGAAGACATTTCTTTAAAAATCCCTGGAAGAATTTCTGAAAAAAAAAAAATCCGGAAGAGTTTCTATAAGGAACATTGGTAGATTTTAAGACAGAACTCCTGAAGGAATTTCTGAAGGAAACCATGGTTTAATTTTTGGAGAATTCTCATTAGATTTTTTTAAGGAATCTCCGCGGAAATTTCTAAAAGAATCCCCGGAAAAAAATTCGGAAGCAATTTTCGCAGGAATTTTGGGAGGAGTCTGTGGAAGATTTTCTAAAGGAGTCCTTGAAGAAATTTCTGGATGAAATAGTTTCCTGAAAGAACGCTCGTACGGAATCCTGAAAAAATGTATGGAGAATTTTTACCTATGTAAGCTATTCTTGAGGGATTTCTTGAGTAATTACGAAGGAAATTGTAAAAAAAAAATCTGAAGCAATGCATGGAAAATGTTCTAAACCACTTTCAAAAGAAATCCGTGGAAGACCCTATTAACAAAAGTAGCTGCATGGAGCAAACGCATTTGGAAGAAAGCCCTTTTAAACTCTTATCTAGCAAAAAAATGTTAGTTGGGGACTTTCTGAAAAGAATTATTGGAGAATTTTTGTAAGGAACCCAAGGAGTAATATCGGAAGGAAACCACGGAAGGTTTTGTTTGAATGGTTCCTAAATTAATTTTTGAGGCAATCATCAAAGAATTTGGTGGAAAATTCTAAAGAAAACAAGCTTTTTCTAATGGATCTCAATGAAAAAAAATGCTGAAACTTTTCCAAAAATATTCAAGGCAGAATTTCGTAAAATTCTCTACAAGAATTTGTGAATAAATTATTGCATTATTTTTGTATGAATTCCTGAAGACATGAAACCCTACATTCTCCTACTCTCTATATGTTTGCAACATCAAAAAAAAAAAAAAACAAAAGTTCTCTATAACTTTCTATCAACCACATTTACATTGTATTTTATTGAAACCGCTTTATAGAAAGCCGATCATCAGTATTGCAATCTTTGTATTTGCAATCACTTTCTTCGACACCTTTATTATATCTTATTATTATTATTAAATTTAGCTTGGCCGAATTGTCACGAAAGTCTCTTAAAAGGTATTTGTTAGTTTAACTTATATTCCATTCGGTGATCAGACCCTTCTAAGTAAGCTTCTCTTCATCATCACTGTCATCATAATCATTATGATTATCATTAACATTTTCATCATTATCATCATCCTTCACATAACATCCTATAGTCCTGTTCTTCATCCCCTATCCAACATTCTACTTTATCCTAGAGCGATCGCGCTGTCGTATTTTGTACAACACGTTGAAAAAAAAAATATCGCCCAACCACGTGAGTTAGGTAAAACATCATCATCATCCTACATCCTTCATCATCGTCATCATCATTATCATCATCCTTCATCCCTCATCTTTCATCTTTCATTCTTATTGTCATCCTTCATCCTACCTCCTTCTTTCTTTATCCTTCATCCTTCATCCTCCATCATTCACATCCTTTACCCTTCATCATCATCATCATCATTATCATTCTTCATCCCTCATCTTTCATCCTTGACATTTAATTCTACATCCTATATCTTCCATCCTTCATTCTCCATCATGATTATCATAATACTGAATCCTTCATCATCCTTCATCCCTCATCTTTCATCATTATCATCATTATTATCACTATCATCATTCATCACCATCATTATCATTATCATCACCATCCTTCGTTCTTCATCATCATCATCTTCCTTTATTATCATAATGGTAATCATCATCATCCTCTATCCTTCATCTTTCATCCTACATCCTTTATCTTTCAAACTTCATCCTACATCTTTTATTTACCATCCTCCATCCTTCATACTTTAACTCTCATTCTTAACCGTCATAATCATAATCATCATTATCATCATCATCATTATCTTTCTTCCTTCTTTCAACATCCACAATTCTACATCATACATCTTTTATCGTCCGTCCTTGATTCTTCATCTCTCATTATCATTATCATCATCATCATCATTGTCATCTTCACCCATTATCCTTCATCCAACTGCCTTAACGCCTCATCCTACATACTGCATTATCCATACTTTATTCTATATTCTTCCTCCATTTCTCCTCCTATTCCTCCATCATCATCATCATCATCATCATCATCATCATAATATTAATAATCATCATTATTATCCTAAATCTTCCATTTTAGATCCTACATCCTAGACCCATCCTAGATCATTCATCCTTAATCTTTCATACTTCATCCTTCATCCTATATTCTTCATCTTTAACCATTATCATCATCATCATCATCATCATCATTATCATCCTTCATACTTCTTTCAGCATTCGTAATTTTTCATCCCTCATATTTCATTCTACACCTTTCATCCTCCATCCTACATGCTTAATCCTTTATCTTTCATTATCATCATCATCATCATCATCATCATCACTCTTTATCCAACTTCCCGACATTCATACTCCATCCTACATCCTACACATTTCAACCATCATCTCATCCGCATCCTTTATCCTTCATCTTACTTCCTTCATCCTTTATCTTTCATCCTACATCTTACATCCATTATCCTTCATCATCATAATCATCAACAATATCATCATCATCACCACCATCATTATTATCATCATCATCATCATTCACCCTTTATCTATATCTTACATCATATGTCCTACATCATACATCCTTGCATTTGTCCTAGATCCTTCATTCTTTGTTATTCGTACTTCACCCTACATCTCTTATCTTTTATCCTTCATACTTTAATCTTTATCCTTAATCATCATATTTCTCGGGGATTTCGGCTTTCAGTCAAAGAAAAGCGTTGATTTTCTTATCTCATCGCCAACGTTTCGATCCAGATGTTGGGATCTTCTTCAGGGCTCGAAATTAATCAATTTTGAAGATGTGAAATGATTAATTTCGAGCCCTGAAGAAGATCCCAACATCTGGATCGAAACGTTGGCGATGAGATAAGAAAATCAATGCTTTTATTTGACTGAAAGCCGAAATCCCCGAGAAATAAGTCAACTTCCCAGTCGAACCTCTACAAGTATTAATCATTATAGTCATCATAACCCTTCATCCTTCTTCCAACATCCGTAACCCTTGCTCACTCATATTTCACCCTACATCCTACACCTCTCATCCTTCATCCTTCATGCTTCATCTTTTACTGTTAGCTTACTCGGGGAAATTCACTGTTAACTTACCCTCTCGGGGGAATTCGCCATCCCGTCTCAGGGAAACTGCTTCCTTTCATTAGTCCACCAGCTGTCCCAGCAAAATTTCGCATTGCTTCCTGACATTCAGCCCCACAGAAACATCCGTCTCAAAATGGAGCTTCACATCATCCCTTTCTTCCTGCTTTCTCGGTTACTTTTCTAATGTACCCCTTAACACTAGCACGTCGGAGCCCTACACACACGCAAGAGTGAAAGAGTAAAGCAAATCCGTTGAACCGCTTTCGAGCCAAATCGCGACAAACAGACACCACTCCATTTTTATTTATCTACTTAGATGTTCTGGGAGTTTGCCTACTGGCTGTGTCAATGTCGGGACTCACGATCGAGGCGGCTTACTCCACCAAGGCTCCACTCCACTTTTTCCGGCTTTTCGGGCCCGTATCAAGCTGATCACCAATATTAACTTCTTTTCCCGATCAGCCTATCAGCTATCTATGTGTAGTGTTGGTAGCGGTTGGTTCAACTGGCTAAGAATAGCACTACGGACCGCCTGTTCCATTGGTAGGAGTCCACTAATCAGGTGACCCCTAATTCAAGGTGTTATGCTGCTTTATGCTTACCGTGCCCAGGAATCAATGGTTATGGGGTCTTATAAAATACCTAATCGCAAACGAGGCCTGTGGAGTACCAGGACACCCTCCACAGTATTTTGCCTAAGAATAACCGGAGCAATAGCGCGGTGGACCTTGTGTTTCTCCGAGACAATCAGCTACCCTTCTTCAATCTCATACTTGAGGCTGAATAAGGGCGGGATTATGAATGATGTTATTAATTAGTTTAAATTTTCACCTATATGGCTTTGCATTACGCGTTTTACACAGTGTATTCTGTGCATCCTCGCCTTTGGCGCACTCAAATCGATACCGATCTGGCTTTACTGTTGCTGTTCTTTTTTATGCTGTGATTGTTAAGAGTTTAATCTTGCCTAGTTTGGGTAGTGGCTACGGTTAGGATAGCTCAGATCAATCTTCAGCAATTTCTATCTAGGAAACCTTGTGAATCCGGTGTTTGCTACTTTCAGTAGAAATGAAATGGCAAACTCAAGTGTCATGCCTCGAGCATGTTCATTTATTTCATTTATTTAGTTAACATCAAATTCATGATAATACTGAATCAACAATTTGCCGCCATAATACTCGATTTGCAGCTGCAGCTCTCCAACGTCGGTCACGCCCAACACTCGCCAGATCACGCTCCACCTGGTCCGCCCATCGTGCTCTCTGCGCTCCACGCCTTCTTGTACCAACCGGATGGTTAGCAAACACCAACTTTGCAGGGTTGTTGTCCGGCATTCTTGCAACATGCCCTGCCCACCGTATCCTTCCGGCTTTGGCTACCTTCTGGATGCTGGGTTCGCCATAAAGTGCAGCGAGCTCGTGGTTCATCCTTCTCCGCCACACACCGTTCTCCTGCACGCCGCCGAAGATCGTCCTTAGCACCCGTCGCTCGAAAACTCCGAGTGCTTGCATGTCCTCCTCGAGCATCGTCCACGTCTCGTGCCCGTAGAGAACCACCGGTCTTATTAACGTCTTGTACATGGTACATTTGGTGCGGGGGTGAATCTTTTTTGATCGCAGTTTCTTCTGGAGCCCATAATAGGCACGACTTCCACTGATGATGCGCCTTCGTATTTCACGGCTCGCGTTATTGTCAGCCGTTAGCAAGGAACCGAGGTAGACGAATTCTTCTACCACCTCGAAAGTATCCCCGTCTATCGTAACATTGCTGCCAAGGCTTGTCCTGTCTCGCTCAGTCCCACCTACCAGCATGTACTTTGTCTTAGCCGCATTCACCACCAGTCCGACCTTTGCTGCTTCACGTTTCAGGCGGGTGTACTGTTCTGCCACCGTTCCAAATGTCCTAGCAATAATATCCATGTCATCCGCAAAACAGACAAATTGGCTGGATTTCGTGAAGATCGTACCCCGGCTGTTGAGCCCGGCTCGTCGCATAACACCTTCCAGGGCGATGTTGAATAGTAGGCAGTGTGGTAGAGCAAACCTGGAACGAGTAAATGATTAATAAACATTAATTTAATAGGATACTTACCTGTGAGTTATTCTTTAGAATTGCCTAAAAGTAAATAAACTTTCCTCGACTGAGAAAAATAGTGACGTTTTGATTGATGCTAGAAAAAAACAAGCGAATCTGACATACTGCGATGCATTTGTATTAGTGATTTCGAGATGGGCTATAAAAGGAGAGGTATGATCATTTTCGTCAACACGAAGCGTTTGCTATAAAAACGCATAGATAAAGTCTTAAGGTAAAAAGAGGGTAAAAGATAATTCGTCTCATGAAGCAGACGTTAGATACGTGTGTATTGGTGCAGGTTGGTGAAGATGAGATGTCGATTGGCACTGGTGTTAGTGAGTGAGGTGTGTACATAATATGAAGGTTTGACCGTGTAAGTGAAGATGGGTGATAAAGCTGTGTATTGGTAAAAGCTAGGGGTTCTGACGAGCAGGAAGCTGGATGGAAGATTATTCTCTCGACGAACTTTGTGGCGTACGGACGCGAGTTAGTTATTCGCGATTTTTCCAATTTCAAAATGGCGGATCAGCCAAAGCATAAGTTGCGCCAGCCGAAAAGAAAAAATCACCACAGTCGTGTCATGTCAACTTCGGCAAGCCGAAATCGCACGAAGTTGCCGAAGGTGACGTCACGTTCCAGAAGCTGCGAACAAATTTTCTGGCGAACGTGACGTCGCGATCGGATTGTTTACATATTTTTATCGACAAATACAGTAGACGTTCGATAACTGCAACATGTTTACGTTTCACTTAGCGAACGAAAATTCGATAACTGCAACGCCTGACAGTGTCAACAAACCGTCAATTGACGTAAAATGAACGAAAAATTCATTCGACTGTTCATTAGGGCTAACATGGCGCACCATTTTGACGTTTGGTGGTGCGATAACTGCAAATTTGTTGCACTTACCGGACTTGCAGTTAGAAAGCATTGCAGTTAAACCGTTTGCACTGACCGAACGTCTACTGTACAGGCAAACATATACGTTCACCCGGACCTGTGAATAATTGACATCGCACCGAGCGAACGTCTACCACAGGCAGGAAAGTCCATCACCTTGTCGTAGTCCCCGTCGAGATTCAAATGAACTGGATAGTTCACCCGAAATCCTTACGCTGTTCTGCACACCGTCCATCGTTGCTCTTATCAGTCTAGTCAGCTTCCCGGGAAAGCTGTTCTCGTCCATAATTTTCCATAGCTCTGTGCGGTCGATACTGTCGTATGACGCTTTGAAGTCGATGAACAGGTGATGCGTTGGGACCTGGTATTCACGGCATTTCTGGAGGATTTGCCGTACGGTGAAGATCTGGTCCGTTGTCGACCGGCCGTCGATGAAACCGGCTTGGTAACTTCCCACGAACTCATTTACTTTAGGTGAAAGACGACGGAAGATGATCTGGGATAGCACTTTGTAGGCGGCATTCAAAATGGTGATCGCTCGAAAGTTCTCACACATTAACTTGTCGCCTTTCTTGTGGATGGGACAGATTATCCCTTCCTTCCACTCCTCCGGTAGCTGTTCGGTTTCCCAGATCTTGACTACTAACTGGTGCAGACAGGTGGCCAACTTTTCCGGGCCCATCTTGATGAGTTCCGCTGCGATACCGTCCTTACCAGCCGCTTTGTTGTTTTTGAGCTGGTGGATGGCATCCTTAACTTCCCTCAGCGTGGGAGTTGGTTCGTTCCCGTCCTCTGCTGCACCAACATAGTCATTTCCTCCGCTGCCTTGGTCCTCCGTGCCTACATTCTCTTCGCCATTCAGGTGCTCGTCGAAGTGCTGCTTCCACCTTTCGATCACCTCACGTTTGTCCGTCAGGAGGCTCCCGTCCTTATCCCTGCAGATTTCGGCTTGCGGCACGTAGCCTTTGCGGGATGCGTTGAGCTTCTGGTAGAACTTGCGTGTTTCCTGTGAACGGCACAGCAGTTCCATTTCCTCGCACTCCGCTTCTTCCAGGCGGCGCTTTTTCTCCCGGAAGAGACGGGTCTGCTGCTTCCGCTTCTGTCTGTATCGCTCCACATTCTGTCGGGTTCCATGCTGCAGCATTACCGCCCGCGCTGCATCCTTCTCCTCCAGAACCGCTCTGCACTCCTCGTCGAACCAATCGTTTCGTCGACTCCGTTCTACGTACCCGATAGTGCTCTCAGCTGCGTTGTTGATGGCTGCTTTGATTGTACTCCAGCAGTCCTCTAGAGGGGCCACATCGAGCACACCCTCGTCCGGCAACGCTGCCTCGAGATTCTGCGCGTATGCTGTGGCGACATCCGGTTGCTTCAGTCGCTCTAGATCGTACCGGGGCGGCCGCCGGTAATGTACGTTGTTAATAACGGAGAGTTTTGGGCGCAGTTTGACCATCACCAGGTAGTGATCGGAGTCGATATTAGCGCCACGATAGGTCCTGACGTCGATAATGTCGGAGAAGTGCCGTCCATCAATCAGAACGTGGTCGATTTGCGATTCCGTTTGTTGTGGTGATCTCCAGGTGTAACGATACGGGAGGCTGTGCTGGAAGAAGGTGCTACGAATGGCCATGTTCTTGGAGGCGGCGAAATCGATGAGGCGTAGGCCATTTTCGTTCGTCAGCTGGTGGGCGCTGAACTTTCCAATCGTCGGTCTGAATTCCTCCTCCTGGCCTACCTGAGCGTTTAGATCCCCTATGATGATCTTGACGTCGTGGTTTGGGCAGCGGTCGTACTCGCGTTCAAGCTGCGCGTAAAATGCGTCTTTGTCATCATCAGTGCTTCCGGAGTGAGGGCTGTGCACGTTTATTATGCTAATGTTGAAGAATCGGCCCTTGATCCTCAACCTGCACATTCTTTCGTCGATCGGCCACCAACCGATCACGCGCCTCTGCATGTCGCCCATCACTATAAAAGCTGTTCCCAGCTCACGTGTGTTGCCGCAACTCTGGTAGATGGTATGATTACCTCTAAACGTTCGCACCATAGATCCTGTCCAACACACCTCCTGCAGCGCTACGATTCCGAACCCGCGGTCCTTCAGTATATCGGCGAGTATGCGGGTGCTCCCGATGAAGTTGAGAGATCTGCAGTTCCACGTACCGAGCTTCCAATCGCAAGTCCCTTTTCGTCGCTGTGGTCGTCGCCATTGGTATCGGTTCGCATTCTTCTCTTGTTGATTTTCCGGTGCTAGTCTTTTTTACGGCTGGCTCGCAGGGCCTGACACCAACCCACTCACCCAGGGAGCTGGGCTTACCTTCCCGGAAGCTACGGGTTCTGCATTGGCATTTCCTCCAACTACAGTGCTAAATAGCTAGGCTCGAGCGCCAGTCTTCGCCGGGGGTGGTGTTTTTAATGGGCGCCCAGGAGATAATATTTTACCTGAGCTTCCACCCCTCGAGCATGTGTGCTTGTCAACAACGCAATCGTTGCTACACTCATCTCTGAACTAACTACTAGAGATGTGTGTGCTATCACAATAGATGTATCTGTTGGAAACCTCAACAGGAAATACGTTTATTGTTCGGTTTATTTACCGCATGACGATCCATTCCCTACGGATGTTTTTAAACAAGTCATCGCATACTGCACTTCAAAAGGCTTTCCGATAATTGTTGGCAGTGATGCTAATGCTCACCATATAATCTGGGGCAGCTCAGACATCAATTTGAGAGGCTCCAGTTTGATGGAATGCTTAAGTAGTACAGATCTTGGATAACTTAACCCAGGCAACCGCCCATCCTTCAGGATGCGGTTTCAGGAACCTTTTGGAACCTCCGGTCAACCAACTGGGATCTCTTTACCGATTTGATTGCAGCCAAATTTCATGGATACTCACCATCCATTGACGCTCCAAGTGATTTAGATGATGCCGCTGATACTATAACGGTCTTCATCATGGAAGCTTTTGAAGAAGCTTGCCCTCTGCGGTCTGTGAAGACCACATGAGGAACCCCTTGGTGGAACTCTGATCTGGCGAAGCTCAGGAAACAATGTAGAAAGAGTTGGAACAGGCGACGTTCGGCTGGTTCGGAGGCTTTCAGGTCGGCTCGCAAGGCCTACAGGAATGCTATTCGGTCTGCTGAACGATCTGGCTGGGAAAACCTTTGTACAAATGTTTCCAGTTTGAGTGAAGCCAGTCGGTTGAACAAAATCCTTGCAAAATCTAAGGATTTATCCTATTTTGCTTCAGAAGGGATTTGATTATTTCAAACATGCTTTGAAAAAAAGTTCTTTTTTGCAGTTTTGCTACATGGCATATTCCCAAATTCTGGCGGGATATTACTGCAAAGTGTATTCCGAAAGTGGGTCTTGCGTCGTATGAAGAAGCAAAGAGTTTCAGACCTATCAGAACGCATTGTGGATCATCACATCCGTGATATTCATCTGGCCAATGTGCCTCTTCATGTGAACCAACATGCTTACCAATCTAGAAAGTCCACTGTGACTCTTCTACACAAAGTTGTTTACGATATCGAGAAGGCTTTCGCTCAAAAGCAATCCTGCTTGGGTGTTTTCTTAGATATAGAGGGTGCCTTTGACAACGTGCCTATCAATGCCATATTTTGATGCGTGTATGACGATCCTATTCCCTTACCTGTTCTTTCCCCTATCCCATCCTTTTTTCCTTCCCTTCTCCCTCAGGTAAATGTTGAAAAGGCTCGTGTTCATGGCGATGGCACAAATTTCCCAAATGGAGGAGAACGTGCCTCTGGAGCCGACCTACTGATACCTGATACCTGATCCTCAATGAGGCTGCATCGCACTGGCGACGTCGGCATGATGCTTGCTGTCACTGATGCTTGCTAGGGGAAGGGCAGGTAAAGGGAATGACACTATCGTTGTATTGAGCCCTTAACTACAGAATGTTTCAAGATGGAAGAAGGATTAAATATTGAAAATATTTAGACATAAGGAAATCTTTATTATGTAAAATAGTTATGTAATAAAAGTAGGCACACTAGAGTTTGAAATTAACATTATATTTCAAATAATAATCATGTTTTAACTATTATTACTCAATTATTGAGATTTAAGAAAAGTTTCTACTAGGGATGGCTTCCCATGATGTAAAACAAATATAGAATCAGTAGACATGAAGGAAAAAAACTTTCCACGACTTTTCCACAATCAGATTGCACCGGATAATAAAGCAATCGCCGAGTAGCACTACTTTCATTTCGGACTCCATTTCTATGCAGACGTTGAAAACTGACTACAGAATGGAACTGGCTTCTCCCCTGTGGACTGACTGACACTCTCTGCGCTTCTTTCCTCCCACCCCGCTTGTACGATTCCCTTTCATAATGAGCCCATTTTTCTTCATTTCATTTCACTTCAAAGAGTAACTATGGAAATGTTTTCCCGACTTTTTCCCACGAGGAAAAAAATAACCGGAATAGAGGAAACGAGGACTGAAGTTATTTTTCTCAATGATAACGAAGCAATTCTTCCTCGAACAACCGACTGGGGCTGACGACAATTCATAACGAGATTCAGTCGGTGTAAGTATAGTTGCTGAATGCAGTTCATTCTTCGGCGTGAGCACAATTTCGTCAAGTTGATCAACTCGAACCAACTCCTCAATCAACATTTTCTCAATGGGAAAGCAATGAAAGCCAATTATTATTCCCCGCAGCAACTGGGTGCGAAGAGGTGCCGCTGTTTGTGTTGGTGACAATTGATTGAAAGGTCAACAGGGCGATCATTCTGCGTTGGACCGGAATCTCGGAACACCGACCGACCACCGACTGCCGATAGGATAAACATGAGCTCTCGTCCTTCCGCATCTTCTCTGTCTTCTAATTGTAATAAATTACGTCGAACGAAATAATTAAGCATGAATTAATAATGTCTCCACGTGAGCCAGGCCGCGCGAAGGATCAAGATGTATACGTAACGTACACTCCCGTTCAAAAGTTTGGGGTCACCCCCTCAAAAACATGTAATTTTTTTAGGCCCATATCTCCGCCAATTTGCATCCGATTTCAAAACCCTAGGTTTCATTCAAAAGATAATAAGTCAAAGAAACTTTGAACATGATTTAAAAGAAACTTTTTCAAAAAATTTTGTATGTAAACTTAACCCAAAGTTGCCAAATTTTCTAAAAAATGAATATAAACTTACGGCAGTGTCGCTGGAAGTTGGGTCGACCAAATTTCAAGATGAGAGCGGAAATATGATCCATTTTCTATTAGCTTTCAACTGCTTTTTACAGAACTTAGCTAAAAAATCTAGAAAAAAAGTTATTAAGTAAATTATTCCTTGATGTCATCGACCAAAAGTTTGGGGTCACCCCTCAAAATGCTGTATCGGCCAAAAGTTTGGGGTCACTATCGTAAAACATGGAAAAGTGATTTGTTGATATCTTTGTCATCTTTCGTTCAATTTCAATTCTTCTTAGCTTATTTGAAACAAAATGAATGATACTTTCTGCATAGACATTGAACCACACATATTTGTTGAAATTTACATACTAAAACTTAACGTCAAGTTGCCTCATTTTTTGAAGCGTGGTAAAATGTGCTAACTTTACATAACATTTTTATATACAAAAATCGTTAAATACGTTAAGTTGAAGACATCAAACGTAAATTTAATTAATTATCTTTGAAATGAGCCAAAAATAATTAAAATTGAACTATAGATGACAAAGATATCACCAAATCACTTTTCCATGTTTTACGAAAGTGACCCCAAACTTTTGGCCGATACATCATATTGAGGGGTGACCCCAAACTTTTGGTCGATGACATCAAGGATTAATTTACTTAATAACTTTTTTTCTAGATTTTTTAGCTAAGTTCTGTTAAAAGCAGTTGGAAGCTAATAGAAAATGGGTCATATTACCGCTCTCATCTTAAAATTTGGTCGACCCAACTTCCAGCGACACTGCCGTAAGTTTATATTCATTTTTTAGAAAATTTGGCAACTTTGGGTTAAGTTTACATACAAATTTTTTTGAAAAAGTTTCTTTTAAATCATGTTCAAAGTTTCTTTGACTTATTATCTTTTGAATGAAACCTAGGGTTTTGAAATTGGACGCAAATTGGCGGAGATATGGGCCTCAAAAAATGACATGGTTTTGAGGGGGTGACCCCAAACTTTTGAACGGGAGTGTATGTATCTACACGTGCCACAGCTGCATCGTAATCCTCGGCCGGACGACCAGCAGCAGATTACGACCACACCAACGAACTGTCCGTTCCAATAAATGTGTGTAAGCTCGGGTCGTCCTAGTCCTAGGCAGTCGTCGCCGGCGTTGGATTTAATTGATGATGATAGCAACGATGACGGACAGGATAATTATTAAATCTTGCCTAAGTGGTTAATTATTCAGCGTGCCAGATATCCTCGTTGAACCAAGTGCGTCTGTGTGGCCGGGACCTTGTTTGTCGTGTGTCGTTCGTGGATTTGTGCAAGTTTACCCACCTAGGTTGAAAACGGGTGCTAACAATGTGTTGCCCTTGGAAGCCAATTAGTGCGACTAGTGGTGACTAGCTGGAGTGTTTGTATTGTGATTTTGGTTGTTGAGAGTTGGTTTGCTTGACGGACCGGTTCGGTGATTTAGTAGCAAATGTGGATGAAGGATAGGTATCTGGATGTTCTCTTCAATTCTTCCCAAGGGCGCAGCCAGCTTTTCGGTCAGACTTCGGTCAAACTTATTCTAGAATCCCTCTGGGATTTATGTGATTCTTCAGGGAGCTACAACTAAGTTGCTTCAAGCAGTGGCGTAGCTAGGAATTTGGGGGCCCGGTGCGGAACTAAATTTGTGGGCCCCCATGAAAATTACATATTTTACAATGATAAGTCTATCCTTCTAACTCTCAATGATCACGCCGTATTTTGTACAAAACGTTGAAAAAAATCTCGACTTCCGAACTCAGCATTAGCGTGATGCTGGTGGTGGTGGCCTACTGACTGACGGAAAAATTTAAAAAAATTAAAGATTAAAAATTATTTTCTATATCCTTTTATGAATTTCTTCGGGGATTTCTGCAAGGATACATTCCGGAGTTTCATCTATGAACGCAGTATTATCTTCTAAGAATAATGTCGAAATTATTAGGAAATGTCATCAAGTAATCCCTTAGGAAGTCCTTTAAAGATTGCTTTACCGTTTTCTTAAAAAAAAAACCTTTCTGAATAATAATTTGTCTTCAAGAATCTTTCAAGTGGACAACGCAAGTGTGTCATTCAGTATTTCGCTAAACACTCCATCAGGTATTCTTACAGTGTTGTCTCCGAGCATGTTTTCAAAAGTACTCTAGAGTACTTTGAAAGATTCATGCAAAGGCTTTATCAAGTATTTATCGAAACATTTGTTCAGGAAGTCCATCAGGGATTCAATAATATCTCTGAGGATTCATCTATAAGATCAAATAATTCTTAAGAAATTCTAGAAAAACCACTACAGAAGTTTTCCAATGATTTTTTTGGAACCAGATATTTTTCCAAGAAATTACATCGGAATTCCGTCAGAGGTAGAGAAGTCCTTCGAGAATTTCTTCAAACATTCCTCCATGGTTTCTTTCAGGAGATCCTCCAAATATCCCTTAAATGATTTTTCCAAGGCAATAAAGCATTTCTCCATAGATATATCTAAGAATTTTTCTTGGCATTTCCATCAGCAATCATTACTCGTCCTGGCGCTCCTTTGAATATTTCTTAAGAATTTCGTCCAAGGATTCCTTTAGAAATTCCTCCAAGGATTCCTCCAATAATTATTGCAACGCTTTAAAAAAAAATCTGAAGAATCCTTTTCAAGGAGTTTCTCTAAAGTTTTATTAAGAGATTCATCCTAGATATCCTCCAAGAAATTTCCAAAGAATCTATTGGATAATAATTTTAAAAAAATCCTCCAAGGATCCCTACAGAAGTTCCTCTAAGAACATTCTTAGAGAAACTTTGGTGAAAATTCCTTCCAAAAATCCCTCTGAATTTCTCCCAACGAATTATTTAATATCCATCTACTCTAGGAGTTTCACCAAGGATTTATTCAGGATTTTTTGCTAGAATTCCTCTAGGAGATCTTCTAAAAATATCTTTTGCGACTTTTGATACGACCCCTAAAAAATTCTTTCGCAAAACCTTTTGAAAAATAATCTCCGTCAGGAATTTCTTCAGGATTTATGATTGATTCCTCCAGAAATTCCTCCGAAATCTCTAAGGATTCCTAGTAGGGTCAACGTGCCTTAGTAATCATACAATCTCAAATTCATAATATTCAAAAACAAAGCGAATACCGCACCGAATGATTAAGTAATTTTTGTAATCATTCGTACCTACTTCTAACAAAAATCTAAAAAGCGCTTCATTCTTTTTTTTTCAGTAGAATGAAAATAGTAAAGGAACAGGTACCTGATTTGATAAGATAAAATCGAATAATTTCTTCAGAAGTTTCTCCAAGGATTCCTGTTTTGTCACTTTCTTCTAGAATTATTTAAGTATGACTTGAAGCGTCTTTTAAGTGATTAATGGAAGCTTAAGATTTCATTTAGGATTTCCATCGAGAATTCTTCAGGAATCGCTTCAAGAATTCCTACGGAATTTTTCCAAGGATTTCTTAAATATTTCTTCAAAAAAAAACCTTTTCGGAATTTCATCAAAGATATTGTTAGGAACCTCTGGGAAGGTTTCATCAATCAAATAATGCATTCCTTGCTTTATTCTTTCAATAATTTCTCCAAGAGCTCTACAGAGGATTACTTTTGGGCTTTTTTCAGGGTACGCTTCAGGAATTCTACCAAGGTTTTATTCAAAATTCTAAAAGAATTCTTTCAAAGAGGCGCTTACAAGTTCCTCCCAAACTTCCTTCAGGAGTTTTTGCAAAGATTTCTTTAATATTTCATCCAATAAATCCTCTTGCCATTTCTCCAAGGATTCAACAGATTCAAATTAAAAAAAAATGTAAGAAATCTTTCAATTCTCACAGAAATTCCCCAAAGAAACTCTACTGGTATTCCTTCAAACATTTTTCTTAGACGATTCTTTTGAGATACTTTCTGAAAAGAATTATCTAATTATCTTATCTATCGGCTTTCGACTCTCGATAATAAAATTATATAAAAAAAAATCTTCAGCCGTTCCATTGTAAATTCTTGTTTTTTTTTAATTCGCAAGAGTGTTTATCATAGATTCTAAAATTTTCTGAGAATTACCGGGGACATTTTCTAAAATAACCACTTCAATTACAAACAAATTGACTGAAGAATTTTCAAATTACCTGCTACGAGTTCCTAAAAAAATCTTGAATATTTTTACCAAAGGAATAGGGAACACAATAGCTGAGACATTTTTCTGAACTAACTGAAGAAATTTCCAAATAAATTTTCAAAAGTATTGCTTCCAAAGCGGCGGACTTCCAAAGCAATTACTGAAAAAGATCCAAAAGAAATTTCCGAAGGAAATTTCTAATAAACATTGTAAGAATTCTTTCAAAAATTCTCACAGAAATTCCTCCAAGAAATTTTATTGGAATTCTTTCAATGAATTCTTCCAAGGTTTCCATCTATTGATACCATTAAAGATTTACTTAGCGATAACACCAATTTCGTCCGGTTTTCCTTCACGAAGCTTTTAAGATTTTTTTAACGATTCCATCAAGCATTTGTTCCAAACGAGGAACTCCAAGAGATAACTTTTACGATTCATCTAGGAATTACTTCAAAGACTTCTTAACAAATTCCTCCAAGATTTTATTTTAGAAATTCCTTCAAGATTTGTTTTTAGAAATTTCTGCAAGGGTTCTTTTCGCAATGCCTCAAGCGGTTTTCTCAAAGTCAAGTCCTTTCAAGTACTTCTTACGAAGCATTGTTCAAGAATTTCAAAGATTTCTTCAGAAATTCTTCCAATAATTACTGTATGAAATCGTCGAAAGATTTCGCATTTTTTTTAAATTCCTCTTTCACAATTCGTTCATGAATCCTTTAAGAAAATCAAATAAATATTCAATCTTTTTTTTCAAGAATTTTTCCAAGCTATGTTACAAAGATTCCTCCATGGATTTCTCAAAGTTTTCCTTCAGATAATCCTACAAGGGTACATTCATCTCCAAAGGATTCCTGCACAAATTCTCTTAGGGGGTCTTAAAGGAATTCCAAGGCTTCCAGCAGAAATTTTTCCATTGAAATCTGTGGGAATTGTTTTTTGATTTGCATTAACGAATTTCAGAGGAATTCTTTGGCATTCATGTCTTTGACATCTTTGAGAAATAATCTAGGCATTTCATAATTGATCCTTGCAGAACTCCCTTCGCTTTCAAAATTTCTTCAGGAATCCTTTACGTTATTCCTCATAAAACATCTAGTTCTTCTATTACTACTTCATAGTACTGTAGTAATCCGTCAAGAATGTTATCAAATATATTTCCAAAATCAACCTAATGATTCTTTCCGAATACATCTTAGAATTCATCTAGTAGATTCTTCGAGGATTCCTTTAAAATTTCCTCCAAAAACTCCTGCAAGCATTTCTACAAGGATTCTTTCAGGAATTCCTCCGAAATTCCTTCAAAAATCTCACAAGGATCCCTTGAAGATCAAGCATGATCTCAATAATTCATCAAAGATATTTTCCATGAGGAACTTCTGCAACATTCTTTCTTTGAGAAGTCTCTAAAAGGATCCTTGGAGAAATTCCTTAAGGTTCATCTGAAGGATTCGTTGAAGACCTTCATGACATAATCCTTGAAGGACTTTATGAAAGGATCCGAAGAGGTATTCCTGAAGGAATGCTTGAAAGAATTTGTAAGGTAAAATAATCCTTGAAGGAATTTTTGAAAGACTCCTTGATACATTTTGGAAAAAAAAATCCTAAAGAAATTCTTGGTGGTGTTCCTGAAGGAATCAATTCAAGTATTCCAAAATCGATGCATAGAAGAATTTCTAAAGCAATCCATGAAAAAATTTCTGAAGTAAATCTTAGAGGATTTTTTGTAAAAGTCTTGAAGTAACTGATAGATAAATCGTAGTACATATTCCCGAAGGCAAGGTATGCAAGTATTTACCTTGCCCGAAGGAATTCTCTTAGAAACCCTTCAAGGAATGCTTGGAAAGTAATATTTGATGAAATTGTTGGAATACGTTCAATGCATTTTGCTTTATACGAAAGCAAAAAAAAAATACAAAATACTGTTATTACGGTTTTGACTTGGCATGTGTTTAGATCATAATTTTCATAAATGCGGCCCCTGAATTATTATTTGGTCCTGTTATCAGGATATCAGGGACGTTTTCATAATGCTCAAATCGGTTATTAATATCGTAAAATCCAATTTAAATTTCTAACACATTTTTCTTGTAATTTTGGGGACATCCATGTGCCCTATGATAACCACAAAGGGGCCATCACATACCTATCAGCGGTTCTGCGAAGTTTTGAACTTATACTTAAAGGAAACTTTCGCTATTTAAAGAACTTAATTCAAAATCGTGTTAGAAACCTTCCTTGATTTGGAGGCCCCCTGAATTCGGGGGCCCGATGCGGACCGCACCCATCGCACCCCCCCTTGCTACGCCACTGGCTTCAAGTTTATTCAAGGAAATCCTACAAGAACTACATGTGGAATCTATAAACAAAATACTCCAAAAAGTTCATAATAAACTTCAGGATGATTTTCATTACAAACATCTGAAAGAATTCCAGAAGGGTCTGCAGGAATTCCTGACGGAGCTCTTGGTAGAAACCAAAAAAAGAGTCCCTGGATGGTTCCTGGAAAGAGTTCTCGAAGATATCCCGGAAACGGTTTCTGAATGAATTCCTAGAGGAAGCTCTAAGAGGAATCCGGGAAGAAGTTCCTGAAAAGTAATTCCCCAGAAGAATTTCCCGGAAAAATTACCTGGTGAAATTATTGTAGGAATCTCAGAAGGAATATTTTAATCAGAAGTAGCTTCCGAAAAAAAACGGAAGAAGTTCCTGGAGGGATCTCGGAGAAGCATTTAGAGGAACACTGAATGAAGTTCTTGTCAGGGATCTTGGAGGATTTCTGGAAGGGTTTCAGAAGGAATTACTGAAGAATTCCCAGAACATACTTTGGGAAGAATCTCGTATGACATACTAGGAATAAATCATTACGGATTGCTGCAAGGAGTTTTTGAAGAAATCTATGAATTTCTGATACCATTTCCGAAAGAACTTCTAGAAAAATTCTGGGTGAAGTCGCTAGAATTTCCAGGAATACCATCTGGAAGCCCAAAAATGAACCAGAGACATCCAAAAATAAGCTTTTCGGAGAATCCCGGATGGAATTCCTGGAGGATTCCAGGGACTCCTTGAAAAATTCTGGAAGAAATCTCTTGAAGTCCGAAACTTAAACAAAAAGGTAGGCGCAGTCTTTTGTGGGTTTCGGCACTTCATAGTAACGAACGCGACGATTTTAGAGGCAAGATCAAACACTTTATTCGCGTTAACTTTTCGTTTTTACTCGACACTCTTTCTGCTATCGACAGATAGTACGACCGACGTGTACGTTCGATTTCGAGGATTTATTACTACTGATCTTCAATCTGTTTCGGGTATAGAGATACATGCGAATTCAGGTAGGTACAAATTAATAAAAGGCCTATTAGGAGATAGCTCTCTTCTCTCTATAGCTGACGGCTAACGACAAGGAATGAGAATGTAATACTATATCATCATGGGTGATCGAGAGATCGCTATGGGTCTTATATACTAATGGGGCTTACAGATAGGGTTTGCGGTAACAGTCACAAAACGTCAAAAACTTCTTAGCAACTTAGCAATTGCGGTTTGCAGTGCCATATAGGCTGTACCAATTCAATTGTTTCGCTTTCTCGCTTGCTTTAGGGATTTCTTCAAATTTCACGTTTCTTTCAGTTCCGAAATTCCTCTAGGTGTTGGTTCCGAGATTTCTTCAGGAATTCTTTCTGGGATTCTTCCAGGAGTTTCTTCTGTAATACTTTCGGGACTTCCAGGATTTCTTCAGGAATTTCTTCCAGAATACCTCCAGGAATTTCGTTCCGGGATTTCTCCATGAATTCATTCCAAGATTCTTCCAGAAATTCATTTCGAGATTCCTACAAGAATTCTTTCTAAGATTTCTCAAGTAATTTTTCCTTGAATTCCTCCAAGAGTTCCGGGATTCCTCCAAGAGCTCCTGGATACCTCTAGAAATCCCTTCTAGTCTAGTCTAGTCTAGTCTACACATACACAGCCATTCATTGAAAGAATCCTGGAAAATGATAGGATCGACTACTCCTATCATTTTTCTTGTCATTATTAATGGTTGCAGTGCATCAGAGATGCATTACAAGCATTATAGCGGCCAGGCCTACTGTGCAGCGTTTTTATTGTTTTTGTTTTTGGAATCAGCAAACGGGGCATCTCGTACCAACCGTTCTGTGAAAAGGGGGAATAGTATATCGCTTCGTTGGGAGTGACTTTGCTAAGAATGTTAATGTCAATCCATGTCCTCTGGAATCCTGGGATAGGGCAACGGTATTTCCCCCGTATGCCCTGGCTCTCAAGCCTAGGCTTAAGCGCCTAGGATACCTCTAGAGATCCCTTCTCGTAAAAAAATAAACTCTTGTATGGAGAATTTCCTGGAAGGACATCTGAACAAATCCCTTGAGGATCTCCTGGAGAAATTCCTGAAGGAATAGCTGATATAATTTATGAAGGATGTCCGGGAACAATTCCTGGAGGAAATCCTGAAGAAATACCTGGGGTATTTCCTGGAGGAGTTCATGGAGAAGTTCCTGGAGAAATTCCTGGATGAAATCCTGGAGAAATGCCTGGAGAAATTCCTAGAGGTATTCCTGTGGGAATTGCTTGAGGAATCTCTAAAGGCAACCTTTTTTTTTCTTGAAAGAATAACTGGATGAATTTCTAGAGGAATCTTCATTGAAATTCCAGGAAATTGCTAATTCTATTATTTTTCTATTTCTGAAAAAAAAAATCCATTGAGAAATCCTCGAAGGAATTTCTGATTAAATCCCTGGGGAAATCCTTGAATAAGTTTGAGGAGAAATTCCTGGAGGATTCTCTGGAGGAAATCCTGGAGGAATTCCTGAAGAAATCCCTGAAAAATTCCAGTAGGTACTCCTGGAAGAATTTCTGAAGGTATTCCTGGAGGATTTCCTGGAAGAATCCTTAGCTAAAAATTGATGCTGTTCCAGATGAAATCTCAGGAGAAATACCTGGAGGAACCCCTAGAGGAAGTGCTGACGTAATTTCTGCAAGATGTCCAGGAGCAATTCCTGGAGAAATATTTGAAGGAATTCCTGAAAAAAATCCTGGGGTAATTCTTGGAGGAGTTTCTGGAGAAAATCCTTGATAAAATCCTGGAGGATTGTCTGGAAGAATTTCTGTAGGAATTGCTGGAGAAATCCATGATGGTATTCCTGGTGGAATATGTAGCAATTTTTTTGAAAAATTTCTAATTTCCTTAAAAAAATCCCGAACGTATTATTGGAAAATTTCCTGAAATATTTTCTGAAGAAATCCGTAGAGGAATTCCTGGTCGAATCTTCGAAGGATTTCCTGGAGAAATCCCTGAGAGAATCCATGAATAAATCGTGAAGAAACCCCTGGAAGAATACCTAAAGCAATTCATGAAGGAATCTCAGGAGAAATTCTTGGAGAAAACCCTGGAGCAATCCCTGAAAAATTCCTAAGGATATTTTTGGAGAATTTCCTGGAAGAATTTCTAAAAAAATCCCCAGAAAATTTGAGGAATTCTTACAACACTTATTCAGTAATAATAATTTCTGAGGGAATCTCTAGAGGAATCCTGGGAGAAATTTCTGAAAAAATCCCCTGAGAAATTCCTGAAAGAATTCCTAGAGAAATTTCTGGAGGAATTCCTGGAGAAATCCTCGAAGGAATTTCTGAAGGAATCCTTGGGGAATCATTGGAGAAATTCGTGGAGAAATCCCTGGAAAATCCCTAAAAAAGTTCCTGGGGGAATTTTCAGCGAAATGCCTGGAGGAATCTTTGCAGCAATTCCTGGAGGAAGATCTGGAAGAAATCTTGGAAGAGTTCGTGGAAAAAATCGTGGAGGAATCTCTGAAAAAAAAAAACTTGTATGAACTCTTGGAGGGATTTATGAAGGATATCCTATATAGAGGAACACCTGTAGGAATTCCTGAAGAAATTTCTGGCGGAATCTCTAGATGAATTCCTGGAATAATTTTTAGAGGAATCCCAGCAGGAATTCTCAGAGGAATCCCTGGAAAAATTGCTGGAGGAATTCCTGAAAAAAATCGTGGATAAATTTCTTCAAGAATTCTTAGAAGGATGCCAGGAGTAATTCATAAAGAAATCGCAGATGGAATTTTTGGAGAATTTCGGAGAAATCCTTAGAAGAATTGCTGAAGAAACTCCAGAAGGAACCTTGGATTCAATTTCAAGAGGAATTAGTAAGGGAATCACTAAACATTTCCTGGAGGAAGTACTAAATTAATTCCGAGAGGAAATTCTTAAGGAATACAAGAAGAAATTCCTGAAGAAATCTTAAGAAGTGTTCCAGGGAGATTCTTTGGAGGAATTTTTAAAATAAGTTGTTCCAGAAAGAATCACAGAAGCAATTCCCGAGTTAACCGCTGCAGAAATTCGTGGAGGAATCTCTGAAGAAATTCGTGGAAGAACCCCTTGAGAAATTCCTGGAGAAATACCAGAAAGAATTTTTGAAAAAAAAAATCAGATAGAATCCTTAGAGGAATCTTAAACGAATTCTAAGAAGAGTTCGCGGAGGAACTCCTTGAGGAATCCCTGTTGCAGTTCCTAAAGAAAGCCCTGCAGGAGTTCCTGAATCCCGACAGCAGTCCTATGAGGAATTCCTTAGCAAATCCCAGAACAAATTCCTGGAAGAATTTCTGTAGGAAAAAAATATGAAGGAATCCAGGTCTGCAATAATTTTTGGACGAATTATTGTTGGAGTCTTTAGATGGACTCCCAAAACAATGTTTTGTACAATGCTTCAATGAACTCCTGGATTAATTTTTAGCTAATATCTGGAAAGCTCTCTTATTTTCTGTAAGGGTTTCTGGAAGATATTGCTGCTGAAATACTTCGAGTTATACCAGATTGAATTGTAGCAATCTCTAGTGGAACTTTTGAAGGAATATATTGGAAAATCCCTGAAGAAATCTGAAAGAATATTTTCAGAAGTACATAAAATAATTTATGTTGTCATTTCTTTGGGATAGAATCCCAGGAGAAATTCCTTGAGGAATGTCTGGCGAAACGCATAGAGGAATTCTTGAAAAATTCTCTGGAGCAATCCGTGATGGGATCACTGAAGGAAGCTATGAAAAAAATCCTGGAGGTATTCGTCGGTGCTTTCTTGCAAAAGTATCTGTAAAAATTTCTGAAGGAATCGTGGGAGGAATTCTTGAAGCATTTCTTGAAACAAACCCTAAAACAATCACTATCGAAACCCTGCAAGATGCTCATGGAAGAATTTATGAATTTCTATCAGGATTTACCAAAACAGACTTGAAATGTTTACAGAAAGAAGAATTTCGATTCATTTTTTAGATTGTTTTAAGCAAAAATTCCAGGGTTTCTCCAGATATTATTTCAGAATTTCATCCAGGAATTTTTCTGGGACTTTTTCAGGAGTTTCTCAAGGATTTTTTAAAGCGTCCATCTTAAAGCAGGGGTTTTCAACCTTTTTGAGGTGGCGACCCCCTTTAAGAATTGTCAAATCATCTGGGGTGCAATGAAATTTTTTAGAAAAATATGAATTAAATAAACGAAACCGAGTTTTTTGGGTACGGTGGCGTAGTCAAAAAATTACTGTGGGAGGGATTTTTGACGCTGAATGATACTTTTTTTTTATTTGACACTCACATTTTCTGCCCATAATCGCATAGTTGACGTAAGCGCCACTGTAGTTTTCAACACACTTTTGAAATTTTAACAATGATTAATGAAAATTTTATGATTTTTTTCAACGTTGATTTCTAGCTCGTGATTAGATCTTGTGCTCTATTGAATAAAACTGGTCACAATCATGCACATATGATAGATATTAGCTAGTGAGTGCTGTCATTGTCAATGGTGGTTACGTCAACTATGCGATTATGGGCAGTTTTGTAAACAATAATGCCATGTGCATTCAACTAACGGGCTTTGTGGTCTAGTGGCTACAGCTTTTGATTCGTATGCAGAAGGTAATGGGTTTAATCCCTGGCCCGTCCCTTTCATCCTACTTTGTATCTTTCTGTCCACTTTCTCTCTCTCTCTCTCTTCCCTACATATACAACCCAAGTATATATTCATATGAATTGCAAAAATGAGGGCCCATATAGCCGAGGCGGTAAACGCACAAGCATGACCATGCCGAGGGTGACGGGTTCGATTCCCGGTCGGTCCAGGATCTTTTCGTAAAGGAAATTTCCTTGACTTCCTTGGGCATAGAGTATCTTCGTGCCTGCCACACGATATACGCATGCAAAATGGTCATTGGCAGAGGAAGCTCTCAGTTAATAACTGTGGAAGTGCTCATAGAACACTAAGCTAAGAAGCAGGCTTTGTCCCAGTGAGGACGTTACGCCAAGAAGAGGGAGAGGGAGAGAGGAGAGAGGAGGATGAATTGCAAAAATTCGTTTCCCTTCCTTCCAACCTCCACAGCACTGTGTATATAACGCCTACAAGTTATGCAACCAAAACGAATTGTGCCGCTTGTCCTTCATAGTAATCATTACACAATCTATCACCTTACGAACACTTTAAATATCCCCTATCCATGGATCGCATCACCGACCCAACGGTGACTCCCAGATCTCCCATCCTTTCCGTCTAACAAATACCCCAGTCCGTGCTGGTTGTGGGGATGCAGAGGTGCTCTCGGTCTTTAGTAGCAACAACCAACACACTCTAACATTCCTTTCCCTTCCCAACTGACTATAAGGACGTGACCGGCGCCGTTATTGATCAAAAATGTATGAGCTTCTTAAATTGCACTTCGACAATAAGTGAATCGTCCCAGCCCTTATTCATTTGGATCTCAGTGCAGCTCAGATCAATCACGGAGGAGCAACCATTGACATGTATAGTCAGATTTAATCGATTGATCGAATAATGCCATGTGCATTCAATTTGAGTAGTAGCTTGAAAATAGTGGCGCAGCTAAAAATTGTTTCTTCTGAAAGCGTTTTATACTGAAAATTTGTTCCTCTTATTCTGGCTCTGGTTAAGAGTTTGGTGATGGTTAATCCTAAAAAAATGGAAAGGGGTTGTCTTCATAAATTCCTGTGTTTTCCAAACCACTCCTAGAGAATTCGTATTTCTCCTGGAAACTTATGCTGAAGCGATTGGAGGGAGTTTGTTTTTTGTACCATCGCGGCCTCCAGGGGGCAGCGGACCACCGGTTGGGAACCCGTGCGTTAGGTAGAACTCAGGTGTATCTTGAGAGCGGTATAGGAGTTCTGTTTTCCCGTACTCTGCTTCTTCCAGGTGGCATTTTTTTCGAAATAGGAGAGTCTGCTTCCTTATCTTATAAAGTAATTCAGCCTCATTTCTATACAATTACTCATTGGCTTAAATAACAGTGACTTCATCATTCCACTTCAACCTCTGTTAACTTGTTAACGCATTCCATCTGCCGACATCCGTTTCTCAATTATCATGTTCATCTCATTTGAAACAATAGTGGTTTTGCGGCGAACAGAGCTTGCAGTCATTCCAGCCTACCCGGAGCAGCATCCAGCCATCCATCCATCGTTGTTCCAGCGCGTGGTGAATTCCATTATCTAAGCAAAATTCCGTAGAAGAGCCATCCGATGGGCTTTGCAAAAAGCACCACCAGCACCACACTAGGTAACCTCAAGAAGCGAAGGAATCCGATTTCATGGCAAACAACCACCCAGCCAGGCCGCTTCGAGGCGAAGTGAGACGAGCTATGAGACGAGCTCATTGTGAAGCCGCAGAGATGAGGACGAAAATCCGGTGATAATGACATCGCTCCATCCAGTGGCACCCCACCCACTAGCTTGCCGTTTTAGAACCTTCCTACATATCTTTTCCGGAGAATGGTTGGTGTCTGTCGGAGAAACAAAAACCAAAGTCTGACCAATCCGGGGTAGCTCGTTTGATGCGACCGTAGGAACCCCATATTAAACTTTTGTCAGGTTTCATCATAATTCCAGCTCTTTTAACCCTTTGAAGCCGGATTTTTTCCAAGCGTTACTATGGAGTTTTTTTTTACGTTTTTCTGTAGTAGACGGTAGAATATTATGCAGGTGTTTTTTCTGGATCTCCTAGGTCATCCAAACTGTTCTTGAGTTTAGATCCAAAAGTCTACGGGTGTTACGGTAACTCCTCTCATTATGCAAAGCTACGACTTGTAATCTATCATGCCCAGTTAGTCTTCTGAAAGTTGCAGTGTTTGTTTTTATCAACTAAACTTCATAACAGTAAGGAAGCCCATAATATCCCAAAAATGTATAACAATGCTTATTGTTTCTCTAACTACTTTGGTAAGAGATTATGTAACACTAGTGGCAAAAGCTATTACATATCACAAGTGTAGACCTGAAGCTATGATCTCCGGAGTAGTGTTGTTGATCTGGAATATCTCAAAACTATCTTCAAATGACACATGCTATGCCAGAGAGATTGCAGTTTAAAGTTCATTGTGAGAATAACTACTGTTTCAGGATAGTTTGAACGACCCTCAATATCCCAAAGGTTCATAGTAATTTGGAGGTTTTGGCTTTCTCAGTCTAGGGAGTCCAAACGATTAAATTGGCATTGCCCAATTTAATCGTTTGGATTCCCTAGACTGAGAAAGCCAAAACCACCAAAACATAGAATTTCCAGTGGAACATCTTCAGCAAGTTAATAATAATATACAGTAGACTTCAGGTTGGTCCAGTCACCGCGATTGATTATGAAATGTTACTCAGTATGTCAAATAAAGCTCATGTTACGAGAGTAGACTTTGAGTTCTGAACTCAAAGATAGTTTGGCTGACGTGGAATAACCCTGTAATGTCTCTAAATGACATTTGAGATTTCAAGAGCTTCGCGGATCCCTGCAGATTATGCAATTTATGGTGAAAACACATTTTTTTTTCTTCAGATTGCTCCAGTAACTGCGGTTAATTATACAACGTTACTCAGTATAACAGATATGGCTACTGTTACGAGTGTATGTCTAAAGTTATGAACTCTAAGGTAGTTTGGCTAACCTGGAAAATCCCTATAGTGTCTATCAATGACATTGTAGATGTCAAGAGCTTCACGGATCCCAGTGGGTTCCAGTGCTGGGAAAATTCGCGAAGATCGTTCTGCGGAGTCCAAACTACGCAAATCACAGCTACCCATGAATACAACTGCAAAACCATCCGCTACCGTAGCCTAGTTTGTTGAAATTCATTAGCAACCGTATGTTGCTACTGTAGCTCGCTCCTGTAGGTCCCTACAGTTGTTCTAATGGGAGTTTGTGCATACTGCACATACATAGAGGTATTCAGGGACAAGACTTCGGTACAAATGGTGCTCTGCTGTGCTGACCATAATGACGGTTTGTGTTGGTCTTCGCAGAAGGAAGCGGTCAAGTTACTGGGAACGAGACAACTGGAGGAGCAATGTCTTGATAGAGTGACGAGAGGGTATCCGTTGACAGAAATCGGGGACGTGACCGCTTAAAGAACGGTAGAAACACTCCAGTACTGTGGGAATTCGTGGTTAGATCACGACTGCGCTCTGATTAGCGAATCGTATTCGCTAGTTGGCATATTCGTTTATTGGGACTACTTGCAACTGATTCAAATGCCCTATAGACACATGCAAATGATCAGAAGCACACTCATAATTGCACAAACCTGCTGTACATAAAATTAGGATCATCGATGACAGCAGTCAGACGTCAAAGTCAGTTGGGCATCGAGTTTTGAGATTCGAATGCTTTTTAATTGGCTTACCAATACCCAACTTTCGAAACGCCCCAAGTATTGAGCCCACAACGAGTGAATCTGCTTTGCACGACAAACGAATTTCAATGAAACTCATTTGGAGCTCCCGCTCTGTAGCTGCTACGGTAGTGATTTATTAGAACGCCTACTATATTGATCTAATCAAATTACTACAGCATATGAAAAGACATCGCTACAATCATCAAATTCAAGCAAACTACTGTTACCATTCCCAGCACTGGGTTATGCTATTATTTGTGGCGAAATACATAGAATTTTTCTTGTAGATTTGAAGGACTTTACTATAGGACAGTTTGGAACACCTAGAACATCCCAAAATAAAAAAAAGACAATCACACCATCTTCGGCCAGTGGCCGCACAGACTGAACACAACTAACATTAGACAACGGACAAACATATAACACCCAGTGGCCCAGTGGAGAATTTTCCGTTTGACGAAAAGTTTTTCCCGACTGGAGCGGGAATCGAACCCACACTCCAAGGCTTACGAGACACCTAAACGACTGACGCCGCTAACCGCCCACAGTATAAAACACTTTTTAATATTGTGGAGCGGACCTGGTGTGATGGTTAGAACACTTGACTATCACGCCGAGGACCTGGGATCGAATCCCACTCCCGACAAACTCACAAAATGTGGGTTCTTCCTTCGGAAGGGAAGTAAAGCGTGGGTCCCGAGATGAACTAGCCTAGGGCTAAAAATCTCTTTAATACAGATAAAAAAAAAAAAAAAAAAAAAAAAAAAAAAAAATTTTTAATATTCTTGACGAAGTCTAAAAGAATACATATAAACGTAACCCACATCCAAATTAAGCTTTTAGATCAACTGGTATGTTAATTATTTCGTTTTCCACATATCATGGTGTTCAGGATGTTCTAGGTTATCAATGATGTCTCAAATACAAATAATCCCATTTTTCCATTGAAGAGAGCCCAATTTTACACGCGGCTAAATGAAAGCATGTACGCATATGGCCTCTACTTCAGCATTCTATGCAACATCATATGCGATCGTGTGTTTGTTCCCAAGTAACCAAAAGTTCCGCTTCCCATGACAAAATGCACTTTCAAGTTCCGCGAAGTTCAGATAAAGTTCCAAACGGAACTTTCTGGCTGCTTAAGAGGCTAACGATGAGCCTTGCTGGAACTTCGGTCACAAGTTCCGGCAAGGCTAATTGTTAGCCTCTTAAGCAGCCAGAAAGTTCCATTCGGAACTTTATCTGAACTTCGCGGAACTTTAAAGCTGCTTAAGATGCTATGTCGGAACTTTGTCGGAACTTTCAAGTTCATAGAAGTTCAGTTCAGTAGCGTTGTGTTTCAATGAAGATTAAATTTATTTCTTTTACAGAAAACAACTGTTTAAGCGTACACGAATAAAAGACAAATGTGAATATATCAAATCAATGAAAACTAGGCTTGATCAAAAAAAAATTGCCGCCCATCGGATTCGAACCGATAGTCGCTGCGTGAGAGCCCTACGCTCTACCGCAGTGCTACAGCTGCGATTGAGTGGACAGTAGGTAAAGTCTGACTTGAGTCGATTTTCTGTCGGCAGCTAGTTTTGCACATTTGTACAGTAGTGAAGTTAGCTTGACTTTGTCAAGTGTCTTCAGCAGCGCAGCGGTAAGTCGGCAGGCTATCACGCAGGAGGATCCAGCTCAAATCTACATAGCAGCGTCATATGTGAAAATATAATTATCAGTAGCAATTTCCAGACGTGAATCACAAACCCCCACCAACAGGGTGTGATTCTGAAACACATTTTTGTTTCTGCATGAATTTTGACAAAGTTCTGTCAGAAGCTGCTTAGAAGGCTATCCAGCGTGCTTATGTGAACTTTCAAGTTCCAAAATTACTTAAAAATGAAGCTGCTTAGAAGGCTAATGAGCGACCTCGAACAAGCTGCTTAGCTTATAAAGTACCCTTTTATCTGAACTTTTGGTTACTTGGGTTGGGTCCTAAAGATCATCTGGTCTGGTACCCCCTCTAAATTCCCTGGGAACACCAGAAACGCCCCATGGGACCCCTTGCGGTCAAAAATTTAAAAAAAATGATATGTATATCCATCATAGTTTCATACAGAACTGTTATTCTTAATTTATGAACAAATTTCTGGAGAAACTGACGGAGGAAATTCTGAGAGAACTTCCGAGGTTCATGTATTTCCTCGACAATAAAGCAAACGTGGAGAAGATCCTGGAGTATTCTCTATGTAAATGTATGCAAGCATCTCTGGAGGAATCCATGCAGGAATTTCTAAAGGAATCACTAAGGAATTTCTGAGGACATTCCTAATGGAGTTTCCAATTTGATCTCTATAGAAGTTTCTGGAGAAAGACGGGCAGGTCAAGCGCAATTTAGGAGGTCTCAGAGGGTTCATGAGACCCCAGGGGCGTTTAAGGGTGTCCCAAAGGGTTTCAGAGGGTACCATAAGAACTCAGAGGCGTCCTGTGGGGTTTCATGGGCGTTTTAGGGCTTTCAGGGGGAACCAGGAGATCTCAGTGGCGATTCAAGGGATTCCCAGGGGGTTCAAGGGAATTTCAGGGGGTCTAAGGAGGTCCTATGTGGGCTTCAGAGAGTCTCAGGGGTATTCCAGTAGGTCTTAAGGCCGTTAAGGCCGTTTTAAGGGGTCTCAGAAGTGATTCATGTCGGCTCAGAGGCGATCCAGCAGGTCTCTGAGACATTTAATGGGATCCGTTTGGCTTAAGGGGCATTTCAGGGGCTTCGAGGGGTCTCGGAAGCCTCTCAGGGGGTCTCAGCAACCACTGCGATCATTACTTACTTGCCGTACTTACCTTACCGATCAGTCTAAGGCCTCTGCTGTACATAGTAGCCGTCTCCATTCCACTCGGTCCATGGCTGTTTGTCTTCAGTTCCGCACTCTGTGTAGGGTCCGCAGATCGTCCTCCACTTGGTCGACCCACCTAGCTCGCTGCGCTCCACGTCTTCTTGTACCGGTCGGATGACTCTCGAGAACCATTTTAGTCGGGTTGCTATCCGACATCCTGATGACGTGACCCGCCCACCGTAGCCTCCTGATTTTCGCGGTATGGACGATGGTTGGTTCTCTCAGCAGCTGATGCAGCTCGTGGTTCATTCGTCTTCTCCAAGACCCGTCTTCCATCTGCACTCCGCCGTAGATGGTACGCAACACCTTCCGTTCGAAAACTCCAAGGGCGCGTTGGTCCTCTGCACGTAGGGTCCATGTTTCGTGCCCATAGAGGACGACCGGTCTAATCAGCGTTTTGTAGATGGTTAACTTCGTGTTACGGCGAACTTTATGCGATCGTAGAGTTTTGCGGAGTCCAAAGTAAGCACGTTACTGTCTCTCTCTCTCTTCTTGGCATAACGTCCTCATTGGGACAAAGCCTGCTTCTCAGCTTAGTGTACTATGAGCACTTCCACAGTTATTAACTGAGAGCTTCCTCTGCCAATGACCATTTTGCATGCGTATATCGTGTGGCAGGCACGAAGATACCCTATGCCGAAGGAAGTCAAGGAAATTTCCTTTACGAAAAGATCCTGGACCGACCGGGAATCGAACCCGTCACCCTCAGCATGGTCATGCTGAATACCCGTGCGTTTACCGCCTTGGCTATATGGGCCCTATGGGGTTTGTTAGTGTGGATGGCCGAAATACTCGTGGCGACTCGAGGTTAGTTGTATGTGCGATACGCGGGGTTGGATCGGATGGATTTGTTGGGAATCGCCTATGGAAACAGGGTCAACAGCAGAGTGGGAACGGCGACTGCACAAACCAGGGTTGAAACGTTGCACACCGTTCGTGTTGTGCGCGAGCAACGTTTTAAAAATGCAGTAGGTAAGACAAAGATTGCCAGGGATACACAGAAATGAATTCTGAAATCTACACTTGACATAAATATTAGAAAGTTTAAATTTCCATTTCATTTTATTCGATTTCACATAAAACAATTTCTTGCACGCAAAGTTGTAGGCAAGCTCCACACTGCAGACAACCTGTAATTTTACAATCTGATAAAATGTGCTGAAAGAGATGGAGGTGATTTTGTTACAGCAGGGTTTATTTGATATAAGGAATGAACTACAATAGCTGTGCACTATTTTTGTAAAATTGTGTTTATTTGATCATCATTCTGAAGAACTTCAACGGAACTCCGCTTCTGTGATAAAACCAGAAAATTCTCCTCAATGGTCCTTCTGCGTGGTATGGCCCGTTTGGATTACTAAAAGAAAAGATACCAAAAAACTGTTTTTCTTGAGTTGAGCGCCTTTTAAGAGTGCTTTATAAGAATTCTAGGTAGTCAAACTGAGAAAAATTTCTACTCAGTGGCCGAGATGGTCTTACTCAGAAATCGAAACATGCTTTGTTTTATTACTCAGTTTTCGTTAAAAGTGGGACAACCCATTGCCAATGGGTTGTCCCACTTTTAGCCGAAACTGAGTAATAGAACAAAGGATGTTTCGATTTCTGAGTAAGGCCAACTCAGTCATTGAGTAGAAATTTTTCTCGGTGTATCTCCAGCGTTCATTTTGCCTCTGCCCTTTTGAGTCAGCGCTATGGTCTCTAAGCATAGTGTGTGCTCGATTAGTCACGCGCTGATGAGCAGGGTATTTTGCAAGAACTGAACAAAACTGAACTAAATATCCAGAAATATCTGGATAAGGCGTCTTATGTCCATGTGACATGGAAACACTTTCGTAAGCCAGGGGGAAATTTCTAGAACCCTACTCAGTGCCGTAAGTACCAGGCGACATCATCTACTTATTTATTTACTATTGCTTTCTTTCACTATGAGCTTAGCAAACCTACGAGACCGACAACCAACAATTTGCAAAAAAAGAAAACACAATCGTCTCTTCACGGCTGCCTTCCACTGTTTAAATTTCAATTTGATTGATGATAATTTATTGAGAGCTGACTATTTTATTCAAGTTTTATCCATAGTTTCGGTTCTCGGTGCCATTACTTGTATGAAATTAGCACGATTTGAAATGTTAAGAATTATTGATGATATACTTACGTAAGGCTACAATCATGATACCACCAAGCTCCCTTATTCGTTTGTGCACAATTTTCACTGCTGTTTATATCATTATCACTATCACGCGTTGTAAACATGCGCCCCCTGTCCAAAAATATCATCGAATCTCCCATAGTCCCTGAATGCCCGCTTATTCGTTTGAGCACATACTTCGCATCTTCATCACCAATTTCAAATTCATCATATCTAGCATAACCATAATTGCCATCATAGTCTTCGATTTCCACCATCAGAGTCACATTTTTATCCTTCGTCAACTTGTACAGCCTTTCGAGCCCTATCCAGAACTCACCATCAATTTCTCCAAATCCATTCTTATAGTCCGTCCAGTTGCGGTAGAAATCAACCGATCCATCGAAACGATGCTGAATTACGAGCCATCCACCACCAAATTTTTCCTGCTCACAAAAACCCATAAATGGCTGTTCGTTGACATTGGGTCGTAGTCGATATTTTCCCGACATTGTAAATGGTACTTCCAAACTAGACGTGTGCGCCGATGCAGTTTCCACCGGCGGCGGCGTGTATACCAAAATCAGGCAGCGGCGGCGGCGACGCCGGCGTCACGCCGTACGTCCTATTCGGCGGCGGCGGCGGCGGCGTAATCGGCGGGACCAAATATTTTATTATATGTTTTAATGAAGTGAATTTTTTAGCCATTGAAAAACGTCAATCCAGAATCATTTATTTCTTGTAACAATATTACAATTTGCATCTATTTTGTGTGAAAGGTTTGAACGTATGTAAATCAGAAGTTTCAATAAAAATTATCCTCATAAGAATTATTCTATTAATTTAAGAGAGAATATTTGAGGAGTTCCTCCAGGGGACTTCCTAGAAGATCCTCAGATATTCATCCACAAGTGGGATCGTAAGCTTCTTTAGAGATTTTTAGAAACCTTCCTTCAGGGATTCTTACAGATTCTTTTCCGGAGACCCCCAAAAAATCCCTTCAGAGATTAGTTCAGGAGTTTCTTTAGAAATCATATTAGGATTTATTTATTTCTTAATGTTTATCCAGGAATATCTCAAGATTTTTTTTCTTGGAATTACTGCACAGTATTCACAAGTTTTCCACGCATTGTTTCAGAGATTCCTTAAAAAACACATATTTATAGATTTTTTTACGATACCTTCAAGTATACAACTTCCTCTAGGGAAATTGCATCAGGGAATTCCATTTACTAATATAATTCAGATATTGCGTAAGTAATTCTTTCCAAAATCCAGAGGTATGTCCAAAAATTCTTTCAGGGTTTATTCCAAATCATCCTTCAAAGATTCATTAGGAGATTTCAAGAGTTCTTCTAGTACCCTTTGTCTGCAAATTCATCCGAGCATTTCTCCGAAGATTTTTTTTAAGGATTCTTTCAGCAACTTCTTCATGATTTAATACAGAAATTTCTCAAGGATGACCTTCAGAAATGCCTTCAAGGATCAAGAAACTTCTTCAGGATTATTCCTTGATTTTTTTTCCGAAATGTCTCATAAAAATCGATTAAAAAATCCCCCAAAGCCATTCCAGGAGTTTTTTTTTTCCTACTCCTCTGTTGGAGAAATTAAGCCACTGCATCCTATCAACTGAACTTTTAGACTAATCCAGGTATTCCCAGAGACTTTTCCAGGAGCTCCTCCAATGATTGTTTCTGAAATAGTTTTAATCTCATCAGGAAATTTTTAAACATTTCTTTAGCAATTTCATCAGGTAACTCGCGAAGAGTAACATCAACATTGTTCATGTTCGAATGAGTGTAATCAGTTATGTACCTTTTAATTCCGCCATAATTGTTTATCTGACACTAACACTGACACCGAGAAAGATTACAAGAGGTAGTCGAAATACGCGTATCTGTCAAAGGAAAAGCAATTAGGGCGGAATTAAAAGGTACAAAACTAATTACACTCATTCGAAGAGGGTATTCTGCTTAGAGGGTTCGAAAAGTCGGTACAAGATGGTTAATGTTGTTTCATAAAATACTTCTGTAAATATCTGTGGAGGGACATCTCAAAGGAAATATTTCTGATAGAACCGCTGAAAATTCTAAAAAGAAAAAAATCCATGGAAAAATGTTTGAGGTAATCTTTTACTGGCAACCATGAAAAACCCTGAAGAAGTCTTAAGTGATATTTCAGTAGGAATTATTTAAAAAGATTTAGATAAAGTCCATGGAAGAATTTCTAAGGAACATCCCTTGGAGGAATTTTTGAATATATTGTCTTTCTAATTTCTAAAGAAATCCATAGAGATATGCTTGAACGGTTTCCTGCAGGATTATGTGAAAGTATCCCAGGGAATTTTCTGAAATAGTTCTAGAAAGAGTTGCTAAAGAATTTGCTGAAAACTCGCCCTTAGAAACCCTTGATTGAAACCCTACAAGGATGTATTAATAAATATGCAGAAAAAATCCAAGAGAAACCGCTTACCAAAATTCATGGGGATGTTTTGAAAGAATTCCAGGAGGAATTCACGAACACATTTTTAAAGGAATCCCTGAAAGAATGTCTGGAGGATTACTTTAACTCTAAAGGTTCCTAGAAATTTCCAAAGGAGTATAGGGTGACTAAGGGTATTATCGACAGGGTTGTTCTCTTCGTCATGAGGGGTTTTTTCGGCTAAAATACTTGAAACTTGGTCGAATAATTCAGCTTAATTGTGAAATGATACCAATTTTGGGTTCAATAGATCTTTAAAATCCCTATGATGAAGAGAACAAAACGGCCGAAAATAGGAAAGTTTCCCTATGTTAAACTTTCTATTTGTAAGTTTCCCTATGTTAAACTTTCTAGGAATTGTTACTGAAGATTTTCATATATTTTTTTAAGGAATCCGAGTAAAAATGTTAATGTTTTCTTTGGAAGAATTTTAGGAGGAATTTCCCGTGAAATACATCGAGGAATATGCAGAGGAAATCTTAAAGGAATCTCTGATTATTATTTTTGCAAAATCACAGAGAATATCTACATAAATTACTGAACGAAATAATGGAAGAACTTCTGGAGAATTTCCTGGAGAAACTCCATGGAAAAATTTATAGAAGAAGCAATGGAATAATAAACCATTTTCACGGGACCTATTTAATGAAATTTTTAATAAATCCTCCATAGACATTCTTTGAAAAAAATATGGAGGAACTAAAGGCAAAATATTTCTAAAGGAACATACGGATTTTTTAAGAATCCTTGGAGAAACTTCTGAAAGAATTTTAAAAGTTTTTCTAGAAGAATTCTTGGTGAAATTTCTGGAGGATCCTGTATAGCAATTTCTTAAGATTTCATGGAATATATGCCTCCAAGAATGTCATTCGTAAATTGCCATAAAAATCTTCCAAGAGATATAAAATGAATATGCAGGAGAATGTGTTTAGGGACCTAATGAGAATACTGCCAAGATTTTTGTTGATAATCCGTTATGGTTTTCAAAAGAGTCTCGCTTAGTACTTAAAAAAGAATGAGGATTTTCACAGTACATATTCCTGTAAGAAATCATTAAATGAAATCACTAAAAAATACGAAAAAAATCACAAGATAAGAACTTTAGGAAAATATGTCTAATATGCACAAAGAAAGCAAATAGAAATTGTTTGAAAATTAACACTGTTATTGGTATCATATTTAAATAGGTTGTTGAGAAAAAAAAATCTGTCGTTTTCTTATCGGCGTGAGAAATTTTGTTCGGCGGCGTGGAAAAATATGAACAGCGGCGCGCCGGGTCAATTCAACTGGCGGCGGCGGCGTGAAAAAAACGTCGGCGACGGCGGCGCGGCGCGGCGGCGCACACGTCTATTCCAAACATGACCCGAATATACTATTCGCCATTGCCTGTTCCATTCTGGATAACTTTTGTTCCACAATATCTAATTTTGTTATCTTTTTTTCAAGATTATCTAATTTTGTTAACTTCTGTTCAAGAATATCTAATTTTTCCAGCTTCTGTTCGAGAATTTCTAGTTGGGATATCAGCAGCTCAAAACCAAACCAGCTTCCACTAGCTGTCGCTCTTGTGAGATTATCATCTTCGCTTTTCACCGGTTCAGCCGCGCAACAAAGAGCCAACGCAAAAGCTGCAATGACAAACTTGACTGCCATTTTTAATTTCTAATGAGAAACAACGACATCACAGCGGCAAGATGGTCTTGTCGAAACTGTTGATGTTGAATATATGTACTGCAACATTGAACTGCTAGCCACTGCGGTATTTCTACTCTCAAATGCGATCCGTTTCACACAACATAGGGTAAGCGCCCTTATCTTCACCACCATCCCATTTACATCCTATTTAAAACATAGGTACATAGTGTTCTTGCTTTTGTTTCGTATATTTTGTGAGAAGGAATTTCGTGTGGCAGGCACGAAGTGAAGAAAATCAAGGAAATTCGCATGACGAAAAGATCCTAGACCGTCTGAGAATAGAATCCGTTACCCTAGCCATGGTCCTACTGAAAATCCGAGCGCTTATCGCATCGGTTATACACGCAACCATGGTTTACGCATAAACGTATGACACATTCTCTTGGGAAACCCCTAACCGTTACAATCACGCCAACAAGTGAGGGAAATCCATAGTCTCATCTACATCTTAACACACTTCGAATGAGTTATCAGTTCGTATCAAGCATAAATTTTGACACAAATACAGTGATAGACATTCATTTAGCCGAGGCCTGAAAATTTTCAAAAAAAAAATCGGAAAACTCATACAAAATATTTTATGATAACACATTTTTATTGCAGTGATAGTATATCTGGTACAGTTTTATGAAAAGGTGATACATCACACTTATATATACACTGAAACAAAAACAAGGGTAAAAACCTTTCAAATGAACACTAAACAAGCAACAAAGAAGACGCGGCGATTACGCTTTATCCTTACTGGTAACAGATAATGACATGATCTCGAACATTTTGGTTGCAGACAAAACGGAAGCTGAATTTGTTGCATACTTTTCAACTCGTGAATAATCAATTATTACTAATCCAAAATCGAAACATTTTGAAATTGCATCTTCAACACGTTGCAGTGTTTACCGACTTGAAGTTACCGCTCGAAAATCACAATGCAAGGCTTAAAAATCTCTAAACTAGTGGCAGGGATGGGATCATTGATTTGCAAAGAATTACATTCACTTGCTACTAACTCAGTTCAGAAGCATGCTAACAAAAAAAACAATGTGTGAATGAATTTAACCTTGTAGTTTTATCTGAAAATTTGCCGAATGACATTAGGGTCGCACACGCATACCAAGATCGCGAGCGAGCTGTTAAGGCAACTCTCCACGCCGTGAATGTAAATTACATTCACGCCGTGGAGAGTTGCGTTTGCTGGTTTCTGTTGACTTAATTTTTGATGCTACGCTAGTACATTGTTCTACAAAGTTTTAGGAAAAACAAAAATGAAAAAGTGTTCAATACATTGATTTTTGATACGATGTTTCTGTAGCCAGTTACCAGCAAGTGATTGTAGCTGCAAATGAAGCTGCAAATCAATGATCCCATCCTTGACTCGTGGTGCAAGATCTTTGTCCTATTCTGTTCAAGTTGGGACAAACCTATGTCGCATTGGGTAGAATGTCGCAACAAATTCAGTTTGCGACATTGTCGTTATTGTTGCGCGATGGTTGAATTTTGATTCACTGCACTTCCTTTGAAGCGTTACGACTGACGTCATTCAACAGTTAATGAATTCTCGTTTTGCGTGATATTTTTCTATGTAACATCCTATCCTACTACAATGTTTTAAAAACTGGCGATTGTAACAAAATGTCTTTCTTTTCGAACGTAGCATAATTTTTAAACGTTCTTTGCCCAAAACAGCAAAAAAGGTAGTAATACTCACGTAGCTTTGACTATGTGTAAAGTTTTGCTGAGGGGCTTTCATTTTATCACGCAAATGAAATTTAATAAGGTGGGCCTTATATCTTGTGTTCACTACAACAATTTTGTGTTCTGTTCGGCTCCTTTCGACAGAAAACATGTCGCTCCACGCAATTCCTACTGAAATGATTCATGTTTTATAGTGCTGCTAACCCGTTAACGCCCAAGGTGTCTCGCAATTAAAAACTTTTAATGAATTTGTTATCAAAAATGGTCGAATGGATCTTCTCCCGGTCTTCCGATGGTTCCTAAGTATTGCCCAGATATTGCCGCTGAGTTGACTGTCATCGGTTGCTTCTGCGTAGTCAAAACCTGCGTTGCCGTGACTCTTCTGTAACATGCGTGTTGCTTGGGTAGAAACAAATCAGAGCGAGGGGGATTTTTGTAGACGGTGTAGAGTTTGTACTGGCATGCACTCTCTATGTTTACATTTAGTGTGTAGATGGTGCGAATTGGGCAGTTACGAATGAGTGTGTAGAGTGACAGTTGCGATGAAGTGGAGCGTCGGCGGACGACGGACAGCGAACCTGTGGGAAGTCTGGTGTATCCGAACGACCGGAGAAAGCTTCTGAACTGCAGAGCTGGAGTTTGCCGTTGCGAGAGTTGCTTCCGGAAGTGGACCCTACAGACGGTTAAAAGCGCATCATGCAGTGATATATCACTTGAATTTGGTTTAACTGCTTATTTTATTTGATATAGTGAATGTATTACAAAAGCCTTGTATTATTTTTGTTGAATTGTGTTTATTTAATCATCATTCTGAAGTAATTTAAACCAAATCCTTTTCCGTGACTATACACACCAAAATTTTTGAAATGCTTCCAGCACGCCAAAAATCAGCAAAAGAAATTGCTGAATTTCAGCAACATTTTTGCTGAATTTCAGCACAACTTTGCTGATCAACTGTCAAAATTGCTGGATGGTTCAGCAAGTTGAAAAATAATTGCTGATACTCAGTAATTTGTATTGCTGAATGCAATCAGCACGCCAAAAATCAGCAAAGTTTGCTGATTACCAGCAAAAATATTTTGCAGTGTACCAGTAAATTTTCTTCCAGTCTCCTTCGTTGTTGAATGGTCCGTTTGGATTGCTATTAAAAAAAAAATGCAAAAGAAGTTTTCTTTGTTGAGTGCCTTTTCGGAGTACATTATATTTAGGATTCTAAACAACTATTACTAGCGGAGCATAGTGGTCCGGATTTGAAAATACCTGGCGAAAATTGCCAAATCATAGTTAGTTGATTTAGCGCTCAATTTCATTTTAAAGACATTTTCTTTTTTTGTCGCTTTCTTCGAACAAAATCCGAACAAAATTGATGTTTTTCATACTATTTTACTATACACATATCAACATGGCGCTATTGTTTTGGCAGCTCTTGGTAGTTGCATTTTTCTTTAACCGATTCTGCATACATAAACGAGAATTTGAACGGAATCTCCCCGCGGGGAGTAGCGGGGAGCGATTTGTAAGACACTTTGAAGTCGAACTGTAAGAATTTTTCGTACTAATGACATGTAATGTCAATTTTGAAGCCAAAAGTGTTATTTTGACCCCTTGCTCCATTGCAGATGTCTGATATACACAAGAACTTACAAATAAACTTTCGAAAACAATTGTATTACTTATATCAATAGATTTTTGTAGTGGTTGAACTTGTTTGTGTTTTTTATCAAAAATTCAGCACTTTTTCCATCAGCAGCTATTCAGTGCTGTAACAAGATACAAAATCAATATTTCCATTTTTTTTTAAATGCCAGTTAGTGCTCCTGGTATTAAGGATGAATGCTCAATATACTGTATCCCATATAAACCATGTTCAAAAATTGAGTTTCTGCCAGCTTTTCTCAAAATTGGACCTCTGTGCGGAGCCGCAGTTCATTTTGCGTACCATCTACGGCGGAGTGCGAAGAAAGCGAAGCTGCTGAGAGAACCAACCATCGTCCACATCTTCAATGCTTCCAATTCCGTGAAGAATATTGCCAAAGAATGCTTCATTTGAAGCAGCTGCCTCCTAAAAGTCCTCTCCTTGCGAGTCGCAGGTTGCGACAATCAAATATTAAGTTAACAATTTAAGTACAATGCGATGTTTTTGCGCTGTTTCAAATATGGCTAACATGATGGTGTCTAAATTTTTTTTCCGATTTTAATACCATCCGCCTTTATTGGTCCGACTCGTACGGAGGGGTGCTTTTAGGGATCAAAAAGCATCACTTATTTTACAGTGTCAATTTTTTAACCGATGACAAGCATTGAAGCCGTCGCATGTGAGGTGACTATCCGAGGTAAAACCCTCAGTATTGCCTCCATATATCTTCTACCAAGAACTGCGATATCTCGCAAGGATCTCGCCCACATCTACTCGGTTATGCCTGAGCCACGGCTGCTCATGGGAGATTGAAACTGACCAGTTCCAGGGACCGGTACGTTATGAAATCATAAACAAGCAAACATGAATTCATAAGCTCACATTATGAAACTCAAAATGTTCTCGTTTGAACTCAAATGAAACCTTACAAATCCTGTGGAGCGGACGTGATGTGATGGTTAGAACACTTGACTATTACGCCGAGGACCTGGGATCGAATCCCACTCCCGACAAACTCACAAAATGTGGGTTCTTCCTTCGGAAGGGAAGTAAAGCGTGGGTCCCGAGATGAACTAGCCTAGGGCTAAACATCTCGTTAATACAGATAAAAAAACCTTACAAATCCATAGTGTCAGTTAACGATTTCATCTGAGCTTGATAATGTTTTCATAATGTTGTTTTATGATTTCTTGCTTCTGCTTCATAATGAAGTTCATCAGCCGAATTAGGAAACTTGTTGAGCTAGCCATGGATTTAGATTCTGGATGAAATGATGCAATTCACGTGTAATTTGGCCCAATAGCGATTTCTCAACTGAGCCATTTTGAATCCGGAATATCTTGTACTTCGTATTCGTAAAATTCAGCATATTCTTCATTACACCAACAAAGCTAGCCATGAAAATGTTTGACACTTCTCAGGTCATTTCGACAGACCACACACATGCACGAAAAACAGTGGATCTACTTTATCTTGTTGCCGTCCTATTCATGCTCATGTTACATCTGTCAAAATGACCTGAGATTTGTCAGTCATTTTTAGGTTGGGTTCGTTGATGTAATAAAGAATTGGTAGTATCGTGTTAAAAACTGAACTTAATGAATCAAAGCAAACCATAGTTACAGCGTCTCGAACTAGGCCATTTTGTATGAAAATCAGCGTTTGTCCAATCAATTATGCACCACAGTGTACTTATTTGTCGTTATTTCATTATTTCGCTATAAGTCTAGCAAATCTACGAGGCCGACATCCAAAAATTAGGGAAGAATACAGTCTTCTCTTCACGGCTGCCTTTCACTGTTTAAACTTAAATTTAATTGATGGCAATTCATTGACTGTTTCATTCAAATTTTCACCGTGATTTCGATTATCGCCACAATTACCTCTATGAAGTTAGTACGATTTTAAATGTTAAGAACTTTTGTTGATATACTTACGTATTGCCACAACTACTATACCACCAAGCTCCCTTCTCTATTTGTGCACAATTGCCACTTTTGTTTTCGTCATTATCACTATCTCGCGTTGTAAACTTTCTTCCCTTGGTAATACTCATCGAATCTATTAAAGTTCCTGAATACCCGCTTAATCGTTTGAGCACATACTTCTCATCTTCATCACCAATTTCAAATTCATCATAACTACCATAACCATAATTGCCATCATAGTCTTTGATTTCCACCATCAGTCTCACTTTTTTATCCTTCGTCAACTTGTGCAGCCTTTCAAGTCCTATCCAGAATTCTCCATCAATTTTTCCGAATCCATTCTTGTAGTCCATCCAGTTACGGTAGAAATCAACCGATCCATCGAAACGATGCTGAACTACGAGCCATCCACCATTAAACTTTTCCTGTTCACAATAACCCACAAACAATTGTTCGTTAAAATCGGGTTGAAGTTGATATTTTCTCGAAATGTTGAATGGTACTTCCAAACATGACTCGAATACAGTATTCACCGTTGCCTTTTGCATTCTGGATAATTTTTGTTCTACAATATCTAATTTTGTTAACTTCTGTTCAATAATATCTAATTTTGTCAATTTCTGTTCAAGAATATAAATTTTTTCCAACTTCTGTTCGAGAATTTCTAGTTGGGTAATCAGCAGCTCAAAACCAAAATAGCTCCCACTAGGTGTCTCTCGTTTGAGATGAAAATCTTCGCCTTTTACCGGTTCAGTCGCACAACAAAAAGCCAATGCAAAAGTTACAATGACAAACTTGACTGCCATTTTTAGTTTCTGAGAAACAACGACATCAGAGCGGCAAGATGGTCTTGTCGAAACTGTTGATGTTGAATATATGTACTGCAACATTGAACTGCTAGCCACTGTGGTATTTATAATCACAAATGCTATCTGTTTCGCACTACATAGGGTAACCGCACTCATGAAAGAAGGGACCCGAATGAAAATATCGGTACAAACATCGACTGTTTTTGAAATATGATTACTTCGCAAGCAAATGATTCAGGAAAGTATTCATACACTAGATTAATTGCTTGTTATCACTTCATCTTCTTCTTTTTGGTGTTACGTTCTAACTGAGACAAAGCCAGCTTCTCAACTTGGTGTCCTATGATCATTTGCAAAATTATTAGCTGAGAGTTTCTCTCTGCCAATAATTATTTTGCATGTGTATATCATGTGTGGCACGAAGGTACTTTATGCCCAAGAAAAACAAGACAATATCGAAACGATCCCAGACCGACCGAAAATAGAACCCATCACCTTCAGCGTGTTCCAGTTCAATACTCGTGCGCTTACCGCACTTGTTATCACATTATGTGGAAAACCATGGTAGACGCATAAACGTATGACACATTCTCTTGGGAAACCCCCAAACGTTACAATCACGCCAAAAAGTGATGGAATTCCATAGTCTCATCAAATGCTTTGCACATTTATTTTCTCAACACATTTCTAATATGTTATCAGTTCCTACATACCATAAATTTTGATACAAATATGAAGCGAGCAGAATTGATAATGGACACTGATGCCTGCACACTTTAACCTTCTAATTCCCAAATTCTTATTCTAGACAGGGGGAATGCTGAATTTTGAACCCCCAGAGGAAACGATTTTCAACTTAAGTCAATAGCAATAAAATGTAGTGCTTCTACAATAATTCTTTCAAACATATTATTTGAAGTATCTGCGAGCATACCTTTGGGAGTTTCACCTGGCAAAATTTTTGTCGAAAATATGCTTCGATATTTCTTTCAAGATTTTCTCCCTAAAATTTATACAGAAATGTAGCCTAGATTTTAATTTGTAGATCCACAAGTGAATCATTCAGGAGTTTTTAAAAGAACAGAATTTCTTTCGAAAATTGCTCCTGCAATTCAATCCAGAAAATGGGTGCCGCTCCTCTTGAAGAAGCTCATGTGAGTTCGAATCTCAGTGGACCTTTTGGTATAATTCTTGAAGAAAATTCAAGATTCTGTTAATTCACAGCAGAAACTTCTGCAATTTCCAAAACGATTCCTGCAGGAAATTTTTTAGTAGAAATTTCTGGAGTATTTCCGGCAGAATTATCAAAGAATCTTTCGGAAGAATTCCGAAAGGAACTGCAGGAAGAACTTTCAGAGAAATATGCAACACAATTCCTGGAAGAACTTCTGGTACAATTCTCAAAGAAAATCTTGAAAAGATCACGAAGCAACTCCGGGAAAAAATCCTTCGGGAATTCCTGGACAAATTTTCAGATAAATTTCAGAATGAATATCCGGAGAAACTTCTGAAGGAATTTTCGGCGGGAAAATCTCCGGAGGAACTTCTGGAGGGACTCGAAGTATTATCTTAAAAAAAAATATGAAAAAATCTTGGGAAAACTTTTGGAAGAATTCTGAGAGGAATGTGCATTGAGCATCCTTTGCACAAGGAAGGAACTTCCGGAAGAGTATTCGGAAAAAAATCTTAAAGAAAATTGTTATTCTGTTGCCGGAGGAGTTTTTGAAAAATTTTCCGGAACAATAGGACAGATCGGTGAAGTACTAGATTTGTAGTAATGAGCTGAAATTTAGTATGGTGAGAAGGTCAATTCTCCGTTTCTGCAATGAAATGGTGCAAACAGTGTGGGTATTATGATTCCTTGCCTAATTTGACGCCGTTTGAGCAAAACTTTGAGCAACAGTGTTGTTGTTTTCTCCATTTCTTGCAACATAAACAACATAGTTATCCAAAGTTTTGCTCAAACAGCATCAAATTAGGCAAGGAATCATAACACCCACACTTTTTGCACCATTTCATTGAAGAAACGGAGAATTGACCTTCTCACCATACCAAAATTCAGCTCATTACTACAAATCTAGTACTACACCGAACGTGCCCCATTGCCGAGGGAACATCTGAAAAACAATCCCAAAGGAATTTGTGGAAGCATTTCCGATGAATTTTCTGGAATAGATCACACAGTTTTCTTCTTGGCGCAACGTCTCCACTGGGACAAAGTCTGCTCCTCCGACTCAGTATGTGTTCTATGAGCCAATGCTGCTAAATATCAGTTTCAGTGCCAGTTTTTCAGTCGAAATTGAATGACTGCGGAGGTCATTTTCAAAATCCTCGTTGTGAGAACCGACAGAGTCCGTGAGCTCCATTCGTGAACGACCAGTGAAGAGAATTGTCAGACAAAAGAGGCTCAAAACAAGCAACAAAGAAGGTGCGACGATTACTCTTTATCCCTACTGGTAACAGATAATGACATGATCTCGAAATTGTTTGTTGCAGACAAAACGGAAGCTGAATTTGTTGCGTACTTTTCAACTCGTGAATAATCAATTATTGCTAACCCAAAGTCGAAACTGTTTGATGATAAAGCTTCACCAGAGTTGCAGTGTTTACCGACTCGAAGTTATCGTTCGAAAATCGCAATGCAAGGCTTAAAAATCTCTTAACTCGTGGTGTACGATGTTAATCCCATTATTTTCAAGTTGGGACAAACTTATGTCGCATGGGTTTGTTTGTCGCAACAAATACAGGTTGCAACATTGTCATTATTGTTGCGCGATGGTTGAATTTTGACTCACAGTGAACGACCCAACCAAGTATCATTCCCAATCATTCATTGCTCGTGCTGACAGGCCATTCGTCTCAATCGGTAGCTTGTGAGAGCGAGTGCCCCATTCGCCACCACTGATGAAAACACTCACATACAGAAAATTGAATGCAAATTTTGCGCTGTCAGATCTCGCTTTCTGCACGGTGAGTGCGAGCGTGAGTACCTCATTTATTTCCCTCCTGTGACGAATTGCGCCCCAAATCGTGTTCGGAATTGGCAGCATATGCTTAGTTTCTTCAAGATTTGTCTAGACTGACTTTCAAAAAGGGCTAAACTTTTTTGGTTTTTTCAAATATGTTTAATAAAAAAATGACTTTTCCTACAAAATCAATCAAATTTTAAGTAAAAAATATTGAAAAAAAAATCCAGAATGAGCCCTACACTAAAAAATATTTTTAAAAACTCAAAGTCAATTTAATTTTTTTTTTTTATTTCGATGACATTTTGTTTTAAGATAGGTAATTACCAAGCGTCCATATATCACAAGATGGGAACTTTTAAGGAAAAAAAGTTTTTCTAACTAAAACTTTTTCATGTCCCAATTATTTTTTTCAGTGTCTTTTATTATTAAAAACTAAACCAGTGAAGGTTATAAAGTCACCTCAAAATGCGTTAAATCTTCATTTGTGATATGAGACAAAGCAAAGCACCCATATGCACGCAGCAGCAGTCTAGAAGTACGAAACAATATACAATTAGAACACGCATTTCATACGTGGTACTGTACTTTCTGACATTTTATATAACTCATTTCTGTTTCACAATGACTAACTTTTCCGTACTGGTTCATTATTCAACTGAAATGAGTTGCATTATGAAAACTATTTGCTGATTTATTAAATTAACTTTATTATAGAGACTCTCAGCCATTGGCTGGTTCGTCTCTTTAAAACTAGTTGCATAATGAGCATTATGCAACTCAAATGAGTTTTATAATGGAAAAAATATTGCATAGAATTTGGTATGCAACTTGTTTCAAAACTAGTTTTTTTTTCAGTATTCTTCGTATTTATCCAACCAAGCCTTGTTGGATAAATGTACGACTCGTGCGGAGTGGTGGTTGGATTGGCGCCGTGCGGTTATCTCTAACGCACGGTTTCCCAAACTGTTGGTCGCGACCCCCCAAGGGAGGTCGTCCACCTTCATTCAGGGGGTCACGAGGGACAGTCGAAGATTTTACTGTAACAGACAACAAACGAGGGAATGTCTGTGATGGGTCGCGAAAAGTATGTCTGTTGGCCAGAGGGGGTCACGCACCTGAAAGTTTAGGAACCTATGCTCTAACTATATCCCGAGCATGTGTCAGATCGGAGTTACGTAGCCGTCTACGGTCGCATGAAAGGCCGTAAGAACCAGAGAAAATGCGGGGTCTGGTCTGGTTGCTCACGGGGCTTGGACGACCTGAAAACAGGCAACTGCTGGTCGAATGGATTTTCTCCCGGCAAAAAAGACTTACTAGCTGCCGATCAAAACCGATCCTTCTCGTGATGTACTACCTCGATCCTCCGATGGTTCCGAGGTTCCCGGATATTACCGCTGAGCTGACCATCGTCGGTTGCTTCTGCGTAGCCAAAACCTGCACTGCCGTGACTCTTCTGTAACATGTGTGTCACTTGGGTGGAAACAAACTAGAACCCTGCCAAAACAATTGGATTTCTTTTGCCACGAAAGTGATTCTTGTTAGATGCTTTTGAGTGCGAAATGCCGTGATATATCACTCCAGTTTTGTTAAAATGTTTATCAATAAATGAGGGTTTATTTGATATAAGGAATGTATGACAATAGCCGTGCACTATTTATGTAAAAATTGTGTTTATTTGATCATCATTCTGAAGAACTTCAACGCAACTCCGCCTCTGTGGTGACGCCAGAAAAGTTTCGGCCATTCTGCTTTCTTGTGGTATGGCCCGTTTGGATTACTAAAAGAAATGATAGAAAAGATTTTTTTCTCGGTGAATGCCTTTTAGGAGTGCTTTATAAGAATTCTAGATAGTTATCTCCAGCGTAGCCAAAGTTAATGTTGTCCTTGTCCTTCTTAGTCAGCGCTATGGTCTCTAAGCATAGTGTGTTGTTAATCATGCGTTGATGAACGGGGTTGAGGGCAAGGTAAAGGCAAAATGAACTTTGATTTCGCTATTGCTAGTTATTATACTCATACACTCATGCAAATAGCCATAAGCAATACATAAATGAAAACCCATTATGAAATTCAGTCATACCTCAAAAATAAGTCTTTCGTAAGTACTCATTAGGCTGATACAAATTTCATTTTGACTATTTGTAAAATTCATTTTGATCATCTTTATATGAACATTATAACAAACTCAGCTATAGTTTTGAAAATGCAGTTAATGACCAACGTATGCAGTGATTTAACCCTACTAAGATGTTTGGTTTTTCGCACCACGAAGGCGTAGTGTACGTTCAGCGTGCTTGTCTTGGTCATATTCACCCCAACTTCCTACTAGGGTTAATGCAACTCTCAAACGATCACATGAAGCTATGATAAGTGAGGTAACAAAATGGATATGAAAAGGATAACTTTCATTGAAACTGTTAAAATTCCTGAAGTAAGTTTTAAGTTTCACAATCCTCCATAGGTTTTGCAGTTTGTAGTCCCATTCAAAATTATTGTAAAATTAGAAGTTAAATCATTGTTATTGAATTAACATGATAGGGAATCGCGCCACTTTGGCGGTGGCTTCTATATTCGTCTGTTTCCCACTATAACTCAGTCAAATTTGAACCAATTGACACAATTTTTGAAATGCGGTGAGATAGGTATAGTATCTACTCGTGTACAACATTTCAAGTCAATTGGTTCAAAATTGACTGAGTTATAGTGGGAAACAGACGAATATAGAAGCCACCGCCCAAGTGGCGCGATACCCTACAACTGGATCAATTAGTCGTCTGCAAATGAAAATCACCTTAGTTTTTGAAGAATTGATTGATAACAAATTATTTGTGGAGCTTTGAAATTTATATCTAGTTTGGTCACGCCATGTCGTTAGACACGTTTCATTGCCATGCAATTAACGTCCATATTAATTCAGCAGAAATACAGCTTCTTATCATCTGCAAATATGTGGTGTGGGTATTACATAATTTCAAAGATGAAGGAAGGCCGTTGAAAAATAAGGCTAACATCAATGGTCCTGAAACCGATTCTTGTGGCACTCCCGACAAAGTACCGATCAGGCTTCAATGATTTCCTTTAACTTCCACAATTTGAAAGCGGTTATTCAAATAGGATTTACTCAATCAAACAAAATCTCAACTGAAATCAAATAGATGTGGTAATCTGTGCAGTAGCTCAAAATAAGAAACTATGTTAAAAGCTTTTGAAAAACCAATCAATGGCACAAGGCTATTTCTTTTTTACCGATATGTTGATGGACATCGTCATGCATCTTGAGCAAATGCCGAAGCAAATGCCGAACAGATGTTTTCAACTAGCGGAGGAATTTCGTGTTTAAACTATTTTTTGCTGAAAATAAAAACATTATAATATAATAATAAAATAATATAATAATATAATAATAATAACATCATATTATGAGATTACGAGGCAAAGCAAACGCCACAGAATTTCATTACATAGTTGTCAATTCTTGTACCATGTAATGTTAAAATTGTGCATTAAATACTTCATTTTGTATTTCACAAGCCATCTAAATCTGACAATCTCCAGAAATGCACCCTAACGCTACGAAATGGTGAAATTTCCAACCACCAGACTACTGCATAACTTTGCCATAGGCAAGAACTTCCTTGATGGTGAGAAACATTAGATAATTATTTAATAACACTTGTCAAAATGTTCTAATTTATTTGCTCGCTAGCACCAAGAGAAGGTGAAATTGTATACCACTTTTTTCACTGTTTTAGAGCCATTAACTATCTCTACAACTTTGATGACGATGCGACATTTATTTCTGGTCTGAATCATGAGATAAAGCATGCCGAATGGAGAGCAAATTCTTGAGTTACAATTATAACTAAATTATATCCACTTTTGTTATTAAATCCTAACATGACGTAATTGAGATCAATTGTATCAAGAACACTTTTATGTGACGTCATGTTTTCTCTCTCCTGTACGTTGGACAAATAAGTCTATTTTTAGACCAGCCGCCGAAACGAAGAACCACTTGATCATATACCGCCCTTCACTTCAAGTGCTGCAATGGCCTCATTGATGAAGGCGCCGGATTGCATGTGACAGCTGGGGTCCTTGGTTCGATTCCCGTCTGGATGTGGGTTTTTTATATACTACGTGGGGCAAGTTTTTTATACAAAAAACTTTTCGCTTAAAATAACTCTTGAACTCTTAATAAAAATTACCCAAAAATGAGTTAAATTTTACCCAAATTAATTTTTACCAAATATATTTATATCTAATTTACAAGAACACGTGTTATAATTTATAAATCATTCCATTATTTATTATATCTCACGTTGTTATAAATTTGTTAAAATTGTATCAACACTTGTTTTCGCTAGAGCAATTTCAGTTATATTTTTTGTTATTTTAACACCTAACCGGCGAATTTTTTAACTCATTCTGTTATGAAAAATCTTTGAAATAAATAACTCAATTGGTTATAATTTTGTTATGACTTTCTGATCGCCCCCACCCCTCAATTTTTTAGCTGGATTTTTCATTTTGAGGGGGCAGATAAAAAAACATTTATCAAAAAATCGGGTCTTGCGAAAATTCTTTAACCAAACCGAAGAGCGAAGACTTTTTAATATTTTTCAGATTAAATGCTTTATCTCGGTTCTCGATACCATTACCTATATGAAATTAGCACGATTTTATATATTAAGATTTTTTGTTGATATACTTACGTAAGGCTACAATTATTATACCACCAAGCTCCGTTTGATATTATTGCACAATTTTCACTTCTGTTTATGTCATTATCACTATCACGCGTTGTAAACATGCGCCCCCTGTCATTAAGCATTATCGAATCTCCTATAGTCCCTGAATACCCGCTTATTCGTTTGAGCACATACTTTGTATCTTCATCACCAATTTCAAATTCATCATATCTAGCATAACCATAATTGCCATCATAGTCTTCGATTTCCACCATCAGAGTCACATTTTTATCCTTTGTCAACATGTGCAGCCTTTCGAGCCCTATCCAGAACTCGCCATCAATTTTTCCAAACCCATTCTTATAGTCCGTCCAATTGCGGTAGAAATCAACCGATCCATCGAAACGATGCTGAATTACGAGCCATCCACCACCATGTTTTTCCTGTTCACAAAAACCTACAAACGGTTGATTAAAGAAATCGGGTTGAAGTCGATATTTCCCCGAAATTTTGGATGGTTCTTCCGAACATGACCAGAATACAGTTTTTGCCTGTTTCTGCAATGTATGGTCCACTTTGGACAACTTCTGTTCAAGAGTATCTAATTTTGCTAACTTTGTTTCAAGAATATCTAATTTTGTCAATTTCTGTTCGAGAATATTAAATTTTTCTAACTTCTGTTCGAGAATTTCTAGTCGGGTTATCAGCAGCTCAAAACCAAACCAGCTTCCACTAACTGTCTCTCTTGTGAGATTATTATGTCCGCATTTCACCGGTTCAGCCGCGCAACAAAGAGCCAACGCAACAATTACAATGACAAACTTGACTGCCATTTTTGATTTTTAACGAGTCAACACGTCATCAGAGCGACAAGATCGTCTTGTCACGACTGTTGATGTTGAATATACTGCAACATTGAACTGCTTACAACTGCGGTATTTATACTCTCAAATGCGATCCGTATTGCACAACATAGGGTAAGCGCACTCATCTTCACCACAATCCCATTAACATCCCTATTAAAACATAGGTCATAGTTTTCTTGCTTTAGTTTTCGTATATTTTGTTAGAAGGGAGTTCGTGTCACAGGCACGAAGTGAAGAACATCAAGGACATTTCCGTTACGAAAAGATCCTAGACCGTCTGAGAATAGAATCCGTTACCCTAAACATGGTCCTACTGAAAACCCGTGCGCTTATCGCATCGCTTATACACGCAACCATGGTTTACGCATAAAAGTATGACACATTTTCTTGGGAAACCCCTAACCCACGGGTTTCCAACCGGTGGTCTGCGGCCCCCTGAGGGGCCGTGAAACCAGTCCAGGGGGGCGCGATGTTACCAAACAAAATGTAAAATTTTTATTCTATTTTATGCAAATTATACCAGTTCTATATTTTTTATACCGTCATCTCCGAGAGCCACAATTTGAGGAACAAATTTTCGGTATAAAACGCCGTCAGAAAAAAAAAATCGGCTGCGTCGACATCATTGTTTACGAAATGTGAGTGTCGAACAAAAAAAAAACGTATCATTGATCGTCGAAAATACCTCCCACAGTTAGTTTCTGACTACGTCATTGCACCCAAAACACTCGGTTTCGTTCATTTAATTCATATATTTTTCTTAAAATTTTCATTGGGCCACAGATGTTTTGACATTTTTAAGGGGGTCGCCACCTCAAAAAGTTGGGAACCCCTGCCCAAACCGTTACAATCACGCCAACAAGTGAGAGAAATCCGTAGTCTTATCAAATGCTTTGCGCAGCTGTTCTCTCAACAGTGTCAACACACTGAGTCAACACACTTCGAATATGTTATCAGTGTGCAGTGCACCTAGCAATCAATTTCTAGAAAAGGAAAAAATGCTGAATTTTGAACCCCCAGAGAAAACGATTTTCAATTTGAGTCAATAGCAATCAAATGCAGTGTTTCTACATGAATTCCTCCAAAAATATTATTCGAATTGTTTGCGAGCATACCTTTCGGAATTTCACTTTGCAAATTTTTTGTCCAGAAAAAAAAATGCTTCATGATTTTTTTCTAGATTTTTCCTCTAAAATGTCTACAGAAATTTAGCCGAGATTTTCACTTGTAGATCCACAAGTAAATCTTTCAGGAGTTCCACAATAGGATTTCACATAACTTCATAGCATTTTCAATACCTTATACGATATTAATGTTAAAAATAAAGAAAATATCGAATTCAAGGTGCAATTTGAACTATTTTCTAGTATTATTACTAGCCGAAATATTCGTAGCGACCAATTTCACTCCGTCCATCTATTGTTTCGGTGTCATCGGTTATTCAGTTAGCGTTTGTCTTCTCCTCATTCGGCTTGCTATCAGTCCCTTTGACAGGCGCAGGGCGTGGCGAGAATGAGTATTCTGCTTTGTCTACATGGGGCACGCGGGGTAGAACAGGCTCTGACGTAGCGTACCCAACAGTAGCAATATGGAAGATACTTTGGAGACTTTTAATGATGGAACGGAAAGCCTGTTTTGTGATGATTCTGCTGTATGTATCAACTTTGTTCAATTTCAACGGTTTTTGCTATAATAAGCGAATCCAACTGATCGAATTTTTAATCGACAAAAGCACATACGACCTTTTCAAATCGAGTTCCAGAAATATATATGATCGCAGTGTGCCGAGTATGAACTTCAACGCAAATTGATCGCATTCACACTGTGGTGCTGCAATTCGGTTCTGAACTCCTATACGCACAACATTGCTTGACATATTTGTTCATAGGATGACTGATTTTGGTGTAACTTCTAATGGTTTCGGCTTGCAGTCACAGAAATAAGCGTTGATTATTTTAATTCATCGCCGACGTTTCGATCCTCGGGTTTGGATCTTCTTCGGGGCTCGAAGTTCAGCACTTCACAAGTTGTTAAACTTCGAGCCCCGAAGAAGATCCAAACTCGAGGATCAAAACGTCGGCGATGAATTAAAATAATCATCGCTTATTGCTTGACATATATGGGAAATAATTTCTGTCGACGCGAATAAAGCGGTATAGTCCCCGGAGTTCTGAAAACCCGAAAATCTCCTACTTTAATACATTATTGGGCTGAGGAGGGGTGAAGTATAAGAAAGTTTTTATTTCCTGTCATGGTTCCTTGAGAAACTTAATAAGGAATGGCCAACTGATGAACTGACGACCAGACTCTATTCGTTTAGGCAATTTTATGATTTCCGATGGTTCATGCCGTTAACTCTGTTACTGTATTGTATTAAATTATATGATTGGAAATCTGGATTTTCCAAAACCCATGTTGACCGGACTGGTACGCTCAGAAATGATTTCAAAAGTAGAAAAGTTTCTGAATCTTATGAGCACCAAATGTTTGAAATCTGTGGAAACATGGTGGAGGTATAGCCATTTCAGTTTCGCGGATTCCACGATACCCTGCTGGCGTTTAATTTGGAGCTCGTACGCGTTAGAAATTTTGAACTGAACAAAGTTCAAACATTCTTGAGCAATAGTTACAATTGTTTGCATCTAAGACTCATTCTACCTAGTTTTCGTGTTATACAAAATACTTCAAACGAGTGGAAATGAAATATTGGCGAATTTTTTCGTCAATTTGAGTTTAGTATTTGTGGAGTATTAGCCGATATGATACTGAATATAGTACATTGACATAGACATGATAATGAAATCCATAATATTACAATGACAGTACAATGATGGTGCAATATATCGTCCCCTTAATGCTAGAACTAGGTAACTGGTTTTGCGAAATCGCGAGCAATTTGTTTACACCTGTACGTTCACCACAATAAACAACAGTTTGTCAATTAAAACTACAGAAACACATAATGATGCTTCATTTAAGACCGACAAAGTGTTTGTTTTATAGCAGGACAAGTTTTACCAGCCATTTGTACCCGTATTTTCCAAAACGAGTTACCTAGTTCTAGCATTAAGGGGGCGATAATATGATCATGGTGCAAAATAAAATAACACGCAATATGGAAGAAGGAGTTTCGACATGCAGTGATGCTAACATCGCCAAGTACTGGAGATGGATTCGGATGGTGAAGATTTCAAAGCAAAGCGAAACTTTAATATGAAGTCATTATCTAAACTCTTATACAATTTTATAAACGTATCACATACAATGAAAAAGAACGAGAAATTATCAATTATACAAAATAAAATGTCGTTGTGAAAGAATTTCAATCTTGGACAATAAGTGATGCTAGAATCAGAGACAACTGCACAGATTGAGTCAGGATTCCTAGATAGAAAATTTCGATCGGAATCCTTGTTGCAATCTACAAAGATTCCTCCACGGATACGTGCATGAATTCATCCAGGAATTCCACCAAAAACTCTTCAAGAATTTTTTCCAAGATGCCGCTAGTGATTTTTTTTCAGGAATTCCTCCACGGATTCCTTCAGAAAATGCTGAACTCTTCCACGAGGAGTTTCTTCAGGGAATCCTCCAGTTATTTCTCCAGAACTTTTTCCAGGAAGGCTCATGTCTTTCTCCAGAAATTCCTCAAATAATTCATCCAGAAATTGCTCCAGCAAATACACAAACAATTCTTCCAGAGATTCCTCCTGAACTTTCTTCTAGGATAAATCCTCTAGGAATGTCTGCCAGAATTCCCGTAAATATTTCCTCCACGGATTCCTCCAGATAGTCCTAAAGGAATTTCTCATCGATGTCTTCCTGAAATTCCTGGAGAAATTCCTTCAAGGATTCTTCCATGGATTTCTCCATAAAATTATCCAAGAAATTCTCAAGGAATTTCTTCAGGAACTCCCTTAAAGATTCATCCATGAATTTCTTCAAAAAATCCTTCTAAAACACCTCCTGAAATTCTTCCAGGAATCACTCCAGAAAATCCTCTAGGAATTTCTGCCAGAATTCCACCAGAGAATGCTGTCTCTCACAACTCTTCCAATAATTCATCCAGGGATTCATCGAGGAATTCTACGAGGAATTTCTCCATAAAATCCTCCGTGGATTCCTCCAAGGATTTCTCCAACATATTTTCCAAGATTTTCTTCAGGAATTTCTCTAGGGATTCATTTCTGCATTTCTTCAGATGTTTCTCAAAAACCCTCCAGGGATTCATTAAAGAATTTCTTCAGAAACTCATCAAAAAATTCCTCCAGTTTTTTCTTTCAGACACTCCTCCAGAATGTCCCTAAAGATGCTTCCGGTGATTTCTCCCAGGAATTCCTCCACGGATTCTTCCAGAAAATCCTAAAGAAGTTTCTCTCGGAACACTTCCAGGAATTCCTCAAGAAATATCTCCAAGGAATCCTCCACGGATTCCTCCAGGAGTTTTCTCAGGGATTACTCCAGGGATTCATTAATGAATTGCTTCAGAAATTCATCAAAAAATTCCTCCAGAAATTCCTTTAGAAATTCTTCGAGGTGGTCCTTCAGACAGAAATTCCTCAAATAATTCCTCCAGTAAATACTCCAAGAATTCCTCCAGAGATTCCTCCTGAAATTTTGTCTAGGAAAAATATTTTAGGAATGTCTGCCAAAATTCATTCCATATATTCTCCACGGATTCCTCTAGGAATCGCTCCTTGGATTTCTCCAGGAAATTCTAAAGGAATTTCTCACGAAACTCTTCCAGGAAATTCTCGAGAAATTCATCCATGGATTCCTCCGGGAAATTCTCCATGAATTTCTTCAGGAATTCCTCCTTCACAAATTTTCACATAATTTCTTCAAAAATTCCTCTAGGATTTATTTCAGAAATTTCCCGAGGAAGAAGTCCAGAAAATCCTCCAGGCATTCCTATAAAGATTCCTCCAGAAATTCATCTATTTTTTTTGCCAGAATTTCTTCAGAGAATCCTAAAAGAATGTCTTTCGGAACTCTTCCCAGAATTCCTCAAGAAATTCTTCGAAGAATTCCTCCAGGATTTTCTTCAGGAATTCCTCAAAAAAATCCTCATGAAATTCCTTCAGGTATTCCTTTATAAATTTCTCGAGGAATTCCTTCAGATATTCCTCCAGAAGTTCCTTCAAGATGCCTCCAAAGATTTCTTCCAGGAATTCATCCAGACAATCCTAATGGAATTTCTCCCGTAACTCTTCCAGGAATGCCAGGATTTTTCCAGGAATTTCTTCAGGAATAACTGCAGGGATCCATCAATGAATTCATTTAAAAATTCTTCAAAATATTCCTCCAGGAATTCCTTTAGAAATTCCTCCACAAAATTTCTCCAGGAAGCCTGATATATTTTTTCAAAAATTCCTCAAATAATTCCTCCAGTTAGTACTCCGACAATTCCTTCAGAGACTCCTCCTGAAATTTCATCTAGGAAAAATGTTTTAGGAATGTCCTCCAGAATTCCTGCAATATTTCTTCCACGGATTCCTCCAGGAAATCCTGAAGGAATTTGTCATGGAGCTCTTCCAAGAATTCCTCAAGAAATTCCTCAAAGAATTCCTCTATGGATTCCTCCAGGGAATTCTCCAAGAAATTCTCAAGGAATTTCTTCAGGAATTCCTCCAGGGATTCATCCATAAATTTCTTCAAAAATTCCTCCAGTTTTTTTTCAGAAATTTCTCGAGGATGAAGTCCAGATAACCCTCCAGGAATTTCTCCAGGGATTCTTCCAGCAAATCGTCTAGGATTTTCTGCCAGAACTCCTCCAGAGAATCCTAAATGAATGTCTCCCGAAACTCTTCTAAGAATTCCTTCAGGAATTTCGCCAGGGTTTTTTCTTGGAATTTCTTCATGAATTCCTCCAGGAATTCATTAATGAATCTCTTCACAAACTCCTCAAAAAATTCCTCCAGAAATTCTTGCGGGAATTCCTTTAGAAATTCATCGTGAAGTTCCTTCACACATTTCTACAGAAATTTCTAAAGCAAGCAAGCATATATTTTTCCAGAAATCCCTCTAATAATTCCTCTAGGAATTCCTCAAATAAATACGCCAGGACTTCCTCCAAGGATTCCTCCAGAAAATTTCTCCCGGAACTCTTCCAGGAATTTCTCCTGGAAACCCTCGAGAAATTCTTCCAGGGATTCCTCCATGAATTCCTCCAGGAAATTCTCAAAGAATTTTTTCAGGAAAGCATGAATCTCTTATCCAGGATTTTTTTTTCAGAAATTCTTCAAAAATACCTCCAGGAATTCTTCCAGGGACTCCTCCAGAAAATCCTCTAGGAATTTCTGCCAGAATTCCTTCAGAGAATCCTAAAGGAATGTCTCTCGTAAAACTTCCAAGAATTCTTCCAGATACCTCCACGTATTCTTCCAAGAATTTCTCAATGATTTTCTCCAAGGATTCCTCCGAGAATTTCTCCACGGATTCCTCCGGATAATCCTAAATCAATTTCTCACGGAACTCTTCTAGAATTTCTTCCAGGGATATTTCCATGGAAATCCTCCAGAAATACCTCCAGGAATTCCTCCAGAATATTCTATAGGAATTTTTGCCAGTTCCTCCAATATTTTCTTTTGGGATTCTTCCAGAAATTCCTTCACGGTAAGCCAGGAATTTCTCCTGGAGCTTTTCCGGGAATTCCTCGAGGAATTCCTCCAGGGGTTCCTCCACGGATTCCTCCAGAAATTTATCCAGGAGTTTCTTCGGGAATCCCTCCTGGAAATTCCCCAAAAAAATCCTTCAGAAATTCCTCGAGAAGTTCCTCCAGGAAGCCATAAATATTTGTCCAGAAATTCCTTTAAAAATTCCTCCAGGAATGCCTCTAATTATTCCTCCATGAATTTCTCCAAAAAAATCTTCAAGAATTTCTCCAGAAACACCTCTCTGAATGCAAATAGAGATTCCTCCAGGAATTTCTCCATGGATTCCTCAAATAATTCTTTAGGTGTTCCTCCAGAAAGTTCTCCAGGTATTTCTCTAGGAATTTCTCCTGGAATTCCTCCAGCAAGTCTTAAATATTTCTCCAAAAATACCCCAAAGAACTCCTGCGTGAATTACTCCAGGAATTCCTCCAAAAATTCCTTCTGAAATACTTCCAAGAATTTCTACAGGGATTTCTCCAGAAATTTCTGCATGGACTCCTCCAGGAATCAGTGTAGGGTTAGCATTTAAGTTAAAATACACATAAAAAAAATCCTCCAGGAATCCCTCCTTGAATTTCTCCAGAAAATTCTTAAGAAATTTCTCCTGGAACTCTTCCAGGAATTCATCGAGAAATTCCTCTTGGGATTCCTCCATTGATTTCTACAGGATTTTTTTCAGGTGTTTTTTCGGAAATTCCTCCAGGAATTTCTTCAGAACTTTCTCCTGGGATAACTCCAGGAAAAGGAGCGAGCTGATCAGGATGATTAATGCTGATCTTCAACATGTAGCGGATTGGTCACGTCGAAATATTCTCCAAGTGAATCCTGTGAAGAGTAAAGCCATATATACATATCTCAAGCCAACGTCGACTAAACAACGGTTTTCCTGACGCGACAGTTGTGCTAGACGGTCAGAGCATCGAGTGGACGGAAAGTGCGAATAACCTAGGGTTCATTTTCCAAAATAATTTGCAGAGGGACAGCCTAATAGCACAGCAGTGTGAAAAGATCTATGCTAGCCTACGCACGTTGTACAACTGTGCTCCTACAGCACCGACCGCCACAAAACTAAAACTGTTCATAACCCTAATTTTACCTCATTTTCTGTTTGGCGATGTCCTTCACGTCTACCCAAGTGCAAGTTCCTTCGACAGACTTCGTGTGGCGTTAAATTGTTGTGTACGATATGTATATGGAACGACTTTTCGATTGTGCAAAGTAAAACAGTGTGTTTCTAATACTACACTAAACTAAACTAACTTTAAATCCAATTTCGCTTATATATCCTCATTACACAATGCATGCCATAAGCTCAATAGTTTGAATAGTTGAAAAGGTTTTGAATTCAATTCGTATTCAACTGAATACTTTTCGTGTTCGGGTCGTTGCAGTGTCGTGTGAGCATATCGTATTGTTGCATCAAAGATGTAGCAAGGAAGATGCGACAAGAGTTGTAGTGGCGATGTAATGCTGCTACATGTATATGGGTTGAGCCGGTATGACCACGTTAGCCATTTGCAAAAGAACCTTATCGGATGTAGTTTACGAGGTTTCTACGCATATCGCTCCTGTATTTTCCTGAGAAATCTGCTAACAACACAAACTCCCGCCTCGTTATATCAAAAGATTGTCCGAACACGACGTCGCCAGTTACAGAATTTGGTGATTCCAGCTAACAACACGGAGAGTTATTCAAACTCACTGTTCGTTCGGGGTGTGGTAAACTGGAACACGTTACCTCCCGCATTGAAGCGTTCATCGTCGGAAGCAAATTTCAAGAGTGGCTGCATAAACTTTTGGAACCGTGATAGTTAGATAGTTATTAAGTAGAATAAGTAAAGTTTAAAATCTCAGAAAATGATATTTTACCAGCCGGAGGTAGTATTTTAAAAGATTTGTATCTTACGCTACTGGACAATAAACAAACAAACAAACAAACATAGCCGTGCACTATTTATGTAAAAATTGAGTTTATTTGATCATCATTCTGAAGAACTTTAACTGAACTCCGCGTCTGTGGGTATCCCAGTGAAGTTTCTGCCATTCTTCTTTCTTGTGGTATGGCCCGTTTGGATTACTAAAAAAAAGATAGAAAAGAAGTTTTTTTTTAGATGTGTCATTTTAGGAGTGCTTTATAAGAATTCTAGATAGTTATCTCCAGCGGAGCCGGAGCTCATTTTGCCTCTGTCCTTCTTAGTCAGTGCTATGGTTTCTAAGCATAGTGTGTTGTTAATCATGCGTTGATGAACGGGGTTGAGGGCAAGGTAAAGGCAAAATGAACTTTGATTTCGCTATTGCTAGTTATTATACTCATACACTCATGCAAATAGCCATAAGCAATATATAAATGAAAACGCATTATGAAATTTAGTCATAACTCAAAAATAAGTCTTTCATAAGTACTCATTAGGCTGATACAAATTTCATGTTGACTTTTCGTCCCCCCCCCTCAAAATTTTTGGTTGGATTTTGCAATTTGAGGGGACAAATAAAAAAAATATTTATCAAAAAATCGGGTCTTGCGAAAATTCTTTTACCAAACCGAAGACTTTTTAATATTTTTCAGATTAAATGCTTTATTATTTTTATCTCCAAACCAAAGAGTGATGGGACAAAAAGTGAAATACATATTTGTAACAGCCTCATGGAACACGAAGAAAATGACCAGTTTCAGAGACCAGTACGTTATGGAATCATAAACAAGCAAACATGACTTCATTAGCTCACATTACGAAACTCAAAATGTTCTCGTTTGATCTCAAATGAAACTTTCTGAAACCATAGTGTGAGCACAGATAACACATATTTACAAAATTCGACACAAATCTTGTGTAAAAACTGTAAAATCCAAATACGTTGCATACTGCTTCCATCCATACAACGAATTGCTGCAGTAACTGCTATCCGAGAGGGATATTTTCGTTCGTCATTTGCACTCAAGTGTTGTGGCATCTCTTGGTTGCCAGTTAGATTTTGTTATTGAAATGACGATTAAAAGGGTTTACACACATTTCATATCTTAGCATAAGCGTCTATTATCTGTGGTGTGAGTTAACGATTTCATATGAGCTTGATCATGGTTTCATAATGATGTTTTTTTGATTTCTTGCTTCTGCATCATTATAAAGTTCATCGGCCGAACTAGGAGACTTGTAGAGCAAGGCAAGGAATTAGATTCTGGATGAAATGATGCAATGCACGTGTATTTTGGCCCATTCGATATTTGGTGCCATTTTGAATCCGGAATTCAGTTTTATTGAAATGAAGCTCTCGCTCAAGAGCAAACTTTTCGTAAATTGACAAAGATGGTTTATGGGAACTATTCTGCGCGATCTGCAGCATGCAAGTTCTTCTGCGTGGTTCCTATTTTTTGGAAACTGATGTTCAGTTGCCCGAGTGTAGGGAGATGCAACCGTGCCAATTACATTTTTTGTAATCGTTGATCTGGTTTACTCATAGTTGAAGATAGCGACAATAATGAATAGCACGCAGAGTTCATTTGAAGAAGCAGCAAGCAAATACTAAATAGATGGCGAAGTACGCTATATCGAATGAGACAATAAAAGTTGAAATGTCCTCTGTGTAAACTACTTGTATTGTTTTCTAATCTCATCCATCTTCTGGGCGTACGTCCCAAGTGCATGTGTATATTCGTTTCCCTGGAGGAATCGTTGAAGGAATTCAGCTGTAATGCCAGAAGGAATGCCGACTAAACCATTTGTCAGTAAAAGATTTTCTTAAGCAATCCCGGCAGAAATCCTTAAACGAATTCTGGGATTTATATCTGGGTGAGTCCTGAGAAGAATCTCAGCTGGAAGCTCGACTGAAAGAATTACAGAAGAAACTCTGGGAGGAATCACTGGAGAAATCCCGAAAGAAATCCCTGAGAAAAAAATATCCGAAAAGAATCTTTAGACTTTGGAGAATCTCGGCACGTATTCCTGGAAGAATTACACTAGGATTCCCTAAATATGAAATAATTTATAAATCTTTGAAAGAATACTAGGAGGAATCGGTGAGATAATTCCAGCAGGAATCCTTGAAGAAAGCCGAAAATAATTTCTGAAAGAATCGTTTCAAGATTTTCGTTATGCCGGAACATACAAAGGGTGTCCAAAATGTTTGGGAAAGGCAACTTTTTTTCCCTTGCAAAAAAGTTCAACAAGCTGTAACTTTTCATAGAGTGCATCAAAAAATCTCTTGACTGTTTGTCAACCAATTATATATGCACCAATGTTACATTGATTGACAAATCTTTTGCGAAGTTAGAACCGTTCTCGTTCACCCATATAGTGGAAAATAAATCAAATTCTCAATACCACGCAAAAAATACTAAATGTCTGTCTTTCTTAAATCGAAAAAGGCTCTTATATGTCTTATAAAAGATATCTTGAGAACAGAAGTGGAAAATCTTTAAATATCAAAACCAAAATTTAATGACATTAATGTAAAAAAATACATTTTTAGAAAAAGATCCAAAATGTGTCAATCCATGAAAACATTTTTCAACGTTCAATAAGTACCTATGTTTTAATAACTTGTGAAGCGCTAATATATTGTTGATAAACATTCAAAATCTCATTCAATTCAGTTCATTGGTTTCCGAGATATGATAGTTCATAAATCAGTTGTTTAAAAAATAGTGTTTTACTAGAACGGTTCTAGATTCGCAAAAGATTAATCAATCGAGCTCAAATTTGTACCAATGATGCACATTGAGTACACCAATTTGAGAATTTTCGTTTTTTTATGAAAAATTACAGCATGTTGAACTTATTTTGTGGGAGAAAAAAAGCTGCCTATCCCAAACATTTTGGCCACCCCTGTACATACAAACATACAGTGTAAATCGTGGATTGCTGTGGCAACCCATTACCTTGGAGCACCTAAATGACGTCGAACTGGCTGATGATGTTGCTCTCCTAGCTCAACGGCGCTCTAATATTGCTGACTGCACCCCAAATTGGACTGACACAATAGTGTGCACACACCTTCAAAGTGTGATTGCAACGCAGGGTCACGTCGGATCGAGTTGAGGTCTTCGATGCACTTAATCCTTGTAAATGGAGGAATAAGTGCCCCGAAGACGTCGAGACGATCCGAGGCAAATGTGCACATTTATCACACTTTTTAGGCGTACCAAAAAAAAGTGTGATAGTCCAATTTGAGATGTAGTCTGCAATATGCAGAGCATGATTTTGCCAATCGCTCCTCAGCGGCAGGCCTTACCATCAACGCCAACAAGACCAACACGGTCAACACTTCCAGCTTTACGGTAGCTTGCCCAATCAGTGGAGAATGTTGAAAGCTTCCAATATCTTGGCCAAATGGCGGCCGATGGCGGCATCAAGATCAACATAAGTGCACGGATCAAGAAGGCGAGGGCTGCTTTTGCGAGTTTAAGAAATGCATGGAAAAACAATCAGATCACTCAACGCACCAAAATCCGAATTTTCAACTCGAACGTGAAATCTGTGCTGCTTAGCCCCACCCTAGTGCCGTTTGTACTAGGCGACATCATCTACCTATTTATTTACTATTGATTTCTAACTATTTTATTCAAGTTTTCTTCACAGTTTTGGTTCTCGATACCATTACCTATATGAAATTAGCACGATTTTAAATGTTATGATTTTTTGTTGATATACTTACGTTCGGCTACAAAAATTATACCACCAAGCTCCGTTTGATATTTCTGCACAATTTCTACTACTGTATCTGTCATTATCACTATCACGCGTTGTAAACATGCATCCCTTGTCTGTAGACATCATCGAATCTCCTATAGTCCCTGAATACCCGCTTATTCGTTTGAGCACATACTTTGCATCTTCATCACCAATTTCAAATTCATCATATCTAGCATAACCATAATTGCCATCAAAGTCTTCGATTTCCACCATCAGAGTCACATTTTTATCCTTTGTCAACTTGTGCAGCCTTTCGAGCCCTATCCAGAACTCTCCACCAATTTCTCCAAACCCATTCTTATAGTCCGTCCAGTTGCGGTAGAAATCAACCGATCCATCGAAACGATGCTGGATTACGAGCCATCCACCACCAAATTTTTCCTGCTCACAAAAACCTACAAACGATTGCTTGTTGGAATCGGGTCGAAGTCTATATTTCCCCGAAATTTTGGATTGTACTTCCGAACATGACTGGAATACATTTTTCACTTGTTTCTCCAATGTATGGTCGACTTTGGACAACTTCTGTTCCACAGTATCTAGTTTTGATAACTTCTGTTCAAGAATATCTAATTTTGTCAACTTCTGTTCAAGATTATCTAATTTTCCTAACTTCTGTTCGAGAATTTCTAGTTGGGTAATCAGCAGCTCAAAACCAAAACAGCTTCCACTAGGTGTCTCTCGTTTGAGATAAAAATCTTCGCCTTTTACCGGTTCAGCCGCACAACAAAAGGCCAACGCAAAAGTTGCAATGGCAAACTTGACTGCCATTTTTAATTTCTATCGAGAAACAACGACATCAGAGCGGCAAGATGGTCTTGTCGAAACTGTTGATGTTGAATATATGTACTGCAACATTGAACTGCTTTTTTTTTTTTTTTTTTTTTTTTTTTTTTTATTTGTGAATTTTAACTTATTGCTAATTCTTCACACACATTGAACTGCTAGCCACTGCGGTATTTATACTCTTAAATGCGATCCGTTTCACACAACATAGGGTAAGCGCACTCATCTTCACCACCATCCCATTTACATCCTATTTAAAACATAGGTACATAGTTTTCTCGCTTTAGTTTTCGTATATTTTGTTAGAAGGAATTTCGTGTGGCAGGCACGAAGTGAAGAAATTCAAGGAAATTCCCATTACGAAAAGATCCTAGACCGTCTGAGAATAGAATCCGTTACCCTAGCCATGGTCCTACTTAAAACCCGTGCGCTTATCGCATCGCTTATACACTCAACCATGGATTACGCATAAACGTATGACACATTCTCTTGGGAAACCCCTAACCGTTACAATCGCGCCAACAAGTGAGGGAAATCCATAGTCTCATCAAATGCTTTGCGCAGCTATTCTCTCAACACACTTCGAATATGTTATCAGTTTGCACCTAGCATCAATTTTGACACACATATGAAGCGAGCAGAATTGATAATGGACTCTGTCCGTGCACAGTCTGTGCTTCTAAAACCCAAATTCTTATTCTAGAAAGGGAAAATGCTGAATTTTGAACTCCTCAGAGAAAACGATTTCCAATTTAAGTCAACGGCAATCAAATGCAGTGTTTCTACAAGAGTTCCTCCAAAAAAAAAATATTTGAAGTGTCTGCGAGCATCCCTTTCGGAATTTCACTTGGCAATTTTTTTGTCTAAAAAATGCTTCAAAATTTCTTTCTAAATTTTCCCTCTAGAATGTCTACAGAAATTTAGCCAAGATATTCACTTGTAGATCCACACGTAAATCTTTCAGGAGTACCTAAAAGAACTCCATTGTTTTTTTTTCGAAAATTTCTCCTGCAATTCAATCTAGAATATGGGTTCCTCTCCTCTTGAAGAAGCTCTTGTGGGAATAACATCACAGTGCACCTTTTGGTGTAATTCTTGGAGGAAATTCTAGATTCTGTTAATTCACAGCAGAAACTTCTGCAATTTCCAAAACGATTCCTATAGAAACTTTTAGAAGAAATTTTTGGAGTATTTCCGGAAGAATTCCAAAAGAAACTTTCTGTAGAATTCCGAAAGGAACTGCCGGAAGGATTTTCAGAGAAATATGCAGAAGAATTCCTGGAAGAACTTCTGCTACAATTCTCGAAGAAACTCTGGAAAAGATCACGGAGGAACTTTAGGAAAAAATCCTTCAGGATTTCCTGGACAAATTTTCAGATAAATTTCAGAATGAATATCCGGAGAAACTTCTGAAGGAATTTCCGGCGGGAAAATCTCCGGAGGAACTCCTGGAGGGACTTGAAGTATTTTCTGAAAAAAAATATGAAAAAATCTTGGGGATACTTATGGAAGAATTCTGAGAGGAATGTGCATTGAGCATCCTTTGCACAAGGAAGGAACTTCCGGAAGAATTTTCGGAGGAAATCTGGAAACAAATCTTTAAAAAACTTGTTTTTCTGTTGCCGGAGGAGTTTGTGAAAAAAATTGCTGAACAATTGCCGAAGGAACATTTAAAAAACCCAGATTAATCCACCTAGTGGTGATAGTGCCTTTCTCGTCAAATATGTACTTATGAACTTCCCGTCGACGTTAGCCGATCCTGAGAATACGCTCAATACGATTCATGTAAAATTTGACCTCCTTATGAAAAAAATGCAGAAAAGGGAAATTTTCCATTAAATTTTCAATCGCAATCAGAAGAGCGCAGGCTCAACCCATACAAGTCACCCTCCAAAAGTTGCATGCAAGTTTTCATACTAACATAAAATGCTTAAATCTATCGAATTTGATTAGGTAAAACGAAATATTTTGCATGAGTCGTTAATTTAGATGTTAATTGACCAATTAACCTTTTGGTTGCTTAAAAAAATATTTCCAAGCTTAATGGCTTGCATTCAAAAAAGCCCAGAAACGCATATTTTGCCCTATAAATTGAGGTATAGCTCAAAATTGTGACGTGTTAGAGCAAATCTGAGCCCGGATTCGGATTCAGCGGCCCAAAATCCTTCGGAGACACATAAGTTTGCTCTTGAGACAAAAAATTGTTGCTCTGTGTTATCCATTAGATAGTAATGTTTTGTGCTTCATTGTTCCTGAAAAGTAGGTCTGTCGGCCGTGTAAATTCGTTTTTTCACAAAATTGAAAAATGTTCAGAACTGCTTCGCGAATCAATCACGAGTGAGACCAGCTTCGTTGGCTCGCGAGTGAAGGAAGTGCGAATTTATGTATTCAGGCTTCTGTTGTTTACGAGTAGGATGGCTGAGGCAAGACTTGTTGGATAAATGTACGACTCGTGCGGAGTGGTGGTTGGATTGGCGCCGTGCGGTAATCTCTAACGCACGGTTTCCCAAACTGTGAGTCGCGACCCCCCAAGGGAGGTCGTCCACCTTCATTCGGGGGGTCACGAGGGACAGTCGAAGATTTTACTGTAACAGACAACACATGAGGGAATTTCTGTAATGGGTCGCGAAAAGTATGTCTGTTGGCCAAAGGGGGTCGCACACCTGAAAGTTTATGAACCTATGCTCTAACACAGTTTCTGAAGGGATGAGCGAGAGTAGTGAGTAGCGCGGCTGTGCCTGTGATTCTACGGAAGATTTCAACCGTTTTTCAACCCGTTAAAAGCTCTCTGCATAACCAGACCCATTCTTTGATGTCGCGAAGCCTCTGACATTCGGAATCTTGGCCACTGGACAACTGTATCTCCCTTCCGCGGCTATTTTCTGGAATCGTATTTGTGCCAATTTGAGACGATTGTTTGCCAGACATTGTGAAGTTCATTTGAAGTGTCAAACAGCCAAGTACTCACGGCGTATTCATTTGCTTCTGTCGTCGTATCAAAGCGCTTCTCAACACAATGGTCAAAGGCAAAACAAACATATCGGTGCCGCTGGGAAGAAACAATGATGGGAACAACGTGAAACGATCCAGAGACGACCTCGACAAATCTGAAGATGATCAAATTGACGACTTGAATGATCTCTTCGCTCGGATGCAGAGTATGTTCCAAACCACCAATGGCAAAATAGATGTGTGCAAGGCGGACCTTCAAACGGAGATTTCGACGCTGCGAGATGATGTTCAGCAGTTCAAAGCGGAATGCACGTCTAATATCAACAAACTCTCAGATTCATTGACTAGAGTGCGTGCTAATATTCATCAAACCAACGAAAGGATTAGTGCTGCTGAGAAGTCGAATGATTTGATATTGGCCGGTGTTCCATACGTTCCTAACGAGGACGTGGATACAATCGTTCAAAGAGTTTCAGCTGCACTTGGATACTCTGAACATACTATTCCACTGACGTTTTCGAAGCGATTAGCCAAACTACCTATCGCAAATGGTGCTACTCCACCGATAGCCATACAGTTCGCTTTCAAATTGGCTAGGGATGACTTCTACCGGCGATATTTCACAGTGCGCAACTTGTCGTTGATTCACATTGGGTTCAACGTCGACAAACGCATATATGTGAATGAAAATTTGACGGACCAAGCACGGCGAATCAAAGGGAAAGCAATCAACTTGAGACGTACCGGGAAGCTGCATGCCGTTTTCACCAAAGACGGTAGCGTATTCATCAAGCCTACGCCGGAGGATGATGCCGTTCTAGTTCGTTCGATAGATGAGTTGGAATCTTTTACCCCTTCCTCTTAAATACTCATGTCCTTCCCGTTGTCCCTTGCATCTTTTCCTCTTTTTTCCGTGTCTCCATCCACGCCTAAAAGTTACAATATGAAATAACCTTTCCTATTAGTTTTTGCATATTCCTGCCAAGTAAGTCCTTGTTTCCGATCCTTGAGTTTTCCATCTTATCTTCCTTCCTAAAAGTAAGACTGTTTTTGGACCGCAACGTTCCTGATCATGCTGCTGTTGTTGCTGGATGCTGCTTGGTGCTGGTGCTGGATGCTGCTGTTGGTGATGCTTATGTTGAGATAAGATATTGAGTCCGATCTTCGGTAGATTCACTACAAAAATGATCTTCGATAAATGATGAATGAACTTTTGGATGATTGTGAAATTATTCATTACTCATTGCTTAATTTAATAGTTGATTTCCTTGGGTTGGGCTGTTTAGAGTGTTCGTGCTGTTTGAAGCTGTTGTTACTCTATCACGATGTCGGGTGAGAATTTCAGTAATGCCTCTACAAATGTGTGTATTCCACGTGTTGTAATGAGCTGTGCATTAGACTCTAAATATCTAAATGTTTGCCATGTAAATATTCAAAGCCTTTGTGCGCGCCAGCTAAGTAAATTTGAAGAATTTAAATTGTGCTTCCACAATAGTGCTATCGACATAATCTGTTTAAGTGAAACCTGGCTTACTGATAATATTCCTGATTCCCTCATAGAAATTGAAGGGTACAACCTGGTTAGAAATGATCGCATCTATAGCCGTGGAGGTGGTGTCTGTATATATTATAAAAGTTTTATAAAATGTAGATTGCTCTCTGCTTCAGAAATAATCCTTGGAGATGGTGATACGTGTCGAACTGAGTTTATTTTTGTCGAAATTATGCATCATTCCAATAAATTCCTGCTTGGTGTTTGCTACAATCCTCCAGGAATTGATTGTTCAGGAGTCATGTTCAATAAACTTGCTGATTTATCTTTGCAATATGAAAATGTTTTACTGTTAGGCGATTTCAATACAAATTGGAACAAAACAGACAGTAAAACAGAACAGTTGAAAAGTTGCCTTGAATACTATGGCTTGAAATGCTTGAATTCATTAAACACACATTATTTCAATGGAGGTAACTCATTGATAGATCTTGTTTTAACAAATAACTCCGAGTTTGTGTTGAACTTAAATCAAGTCTCTGCACCTGCGTTTTCGAAACATGACGTACTATTCTGCACCATCAATGTTAACAAAGTTGAAGAAGAAGTTAATGGTGTATATCGTGACTATAGTAGAATTAACGTACCTCGTCTTATTGAAGCTTTCGATAGTATAAACTGGAACCTTCTGTACACTATAAACGATACTGATTTGGCTTTGAACTTTTTTAATATTCAGCTCATAAGGCTATTTAATGAATTCGTCCCCGTTCGCACCTTCAAACCAAAAAAGAATCCTTGGTTTAATCATGAAATAGCTAGTGCAATAGTGGAACGCAATATTGCGTATCGTCTTTGGATTGCTGATAGAACTGCTTTCAACCATAACCAATTTAAACGAATGCGTAATAAAGTTACTAGTTTGATAAATAATGCTAAAACTAGATATGTATCAAACAATTTTACTGCGTCTAACTCCAGTAAAGATCTGTGGAAAAGAATTAAAAATTTGAATATTACCAAACCTTCTGACTGCTCTAATAAATTTGATAATGATAATGACGAAATCAATGATTATTTTTGTTCCAACTTTACCTCTGATGAGGAACTACTTCCGGTGCCACCTAGCAACGAGTATGGTTTTAAATTTTCAGAAATTTTACATGATGATATCATTATAGCAATCAATTCTATTAAATCTAATGCAGTTGGTTTAGATGAAATACCTTTACGGTTTATAAAGCTCTTGTTTCCCTCTATTTGCCCGATGATACATTATATTTTCAATTTAATTATATCTACTTCTAAATTTCCGCAAGCATGGAAGACTTCTAAAGTAATCCCAATAAAAAAGAAAGCTAGAACTTTAAGCTTGGATAATCTCCGCCCAATTAGCATTTTGTGCGCAATATCCAAAATATTTGAAAGAATTCTAAAAAACCAAATCCAAGCTCATATTGAAAGTTTTGGCCTTTTGCATCCTTTCCAGTCAGATTTTCGTAAACAGCATAGCACAACTTCTGCATTCCTTAAAGTACACAATGACATTCATTCGGCTATTGACAAAAAAGGTGTTGCGTTTCTTTTTCTTATCGATTTTTCTAGAGCTTTCGATAGAGTGTCACATACAAAGCTCCTTAAGAAATTGTCTTCACAGTTTTTATTTTCTCGTTCAGCAGTGAATCTTATGCAATCATATTTAACAAATCGAAGCCAAACGGTTTTTGCGGACGGAGTGTATTCTAAGACATTTCCTATTATGTCTGGAGTACCACAAGGTTCTATCCTTGGTCCCCTATTGTTCTCGTGCTTTATTAATGACTTACCAAACGCGTTGAAGTATTGTCAGATACACATGTTTGCCGATGATGTGCAATTATATTTTACTTTAGATAAAGGTAATATTTCATGGATGTCCCGGTTGATTAGTGCTGATTTAGCAAATGTCATGAGTTGGGCGAACAAAAACTTGTTACCAATTAATGTCTCCAAAACCAAAGTAATGTTCATATCCAGAAATACCCACATTGACTCTCTACCAATATTTTATTTGGGCGATGATAAATTAGAATACGTTGATAAGGTTTCCAATTTAGGCTTCATAATTCAGAATAATCTGGAATGGGACAGTCACGTTAATAACATGTGTGGAAAAATTTATGGTGGTTTGCGATTACTGAAATTATCTTCAAATATGCTGCCTACTAATGTTAAGTTGCAACTGTTCAAATCATTATTACTACCCCACTTGATATACGGTGATGTATTTCTTTTGAATGCTTCCGCCAGAGCAATTGATAGGCTTAGAATTGCACTTAACTGTTGTGTTCGTTATGTTTTTAACTTGTCAAGATTTTCAAGTGTATCTCATCTGCAATCCAAATTAATTGGATGTCCATTCCACGAATTTCTTAAGATGCGATCATGTTTAACTTTATTCAAGATAATTAGATTTTCAACTCCACAATATCTGCACCAAATCCTTAATCCTTTTCAAAGCCTTCGTATCAGAAACTTCATAACACCCTCGCACAATACAGCACACTATGCAAATACGCTATTTGTAAGAGGCATAATTTACTGGAATCTTCTACCAAACGAAATAAAAAACCTTAATTCTTTTAGTAGCTTTCAGCAAGAATGCGTTAAATGGTTTAGCAGGGGAAATCAACATTAGTGAATATCTAATCAGAAATGTAGAAATGTAAGATAAGTTGTTATTTTTCTTGATCGTGACTAATTGTAGCGCTTTAAAAGGAATGATCCTTAAGCTACATTGATTTGTTATGGAAATAAATAAATAAAATAAATAAATATCCCAAGCATGTGTCAGATCGGAGTCACGCAGCCGTCTACGGTCGCATGAAAGGCCGTAAGTTCCAGGGAAAATCCGGGGTCTGGTCTGGTTGCTCACGGGGCTTGGACGACCCGAAAACAGGCAACTGCAGTCTGCTGGTCGAATGGATCTTCTCCCAGCAAAAAGGACTTACTAGTTGCCGATCAAAACCGATCCTTCTCGTGATGTAAAACCTCGATCCTCCGATGGTTCCGAGGTTCCCGGATATTGTCGCTGAGCGTCATCGAATGCTTCTGCGTAGCCAAAGCCTGCGTTGTCGTGACTCTTCTGTGACATGCGTGTTGCTTGGGTATAGAAACAAATTAGAGCGAGTGGGATGTTTTTAGACGGTTAAATACGCGATATGCAGTAATATATCACTTCAATTTGATTTAACTGCTTATTTTGTTCGATATAATATATGTATTACAAAATCTGTGTATTATGTTTTGTTGAATTGTGTTTATTTAATCATCATTCTAAAATATTTTAACTGAACTCCTTCTCTGTGCCCATACCAGAAAATTTTCTTCCAGTCTCCTTCGCTGTTGAATGGTCCGTTTGGATTGCTATTAAAAAAATACAAAAGAAGTTTTTTTTAGTTGAGTGCTTTTTCGGATTCTAAACAACTATTACTAGCGGAGTCACAGTTCATTTTGCGTACCATCTACGGTGGAGTGCAGATGCAAGACGGGACGTGGAGAAAGCGAAGCTACTGAGAGCACCAATCACTTCTTTAATGCTTCCGATTCCGTGAAGAATATTGCCAAAGAAGCCTTTTTTTAAAGCAGCTGGTTTATAAAATTCCTTTTCTTACGACAATCAAATTTTTATTTAACAATTTTCAATGCGATGTTTTTGCGCTATCCCAAACATGGCTAACAAGTTTAATAACTAGGACAAGGGTCAAGGCGAAGAAAAGCGGCATAGCAATCCAAACGCCAATCTACGTCCGAAAATTGATAAATCGCCAGAAATTACGACTGATAATTTTACAAAGTTTTTTGTTATTCATCTCAAAAATATGCACCCCAAAACCGATCAGCACTAAAATGCATAATTTCCAGACTACACCAAAAATGTGTAACCCTTAAACATTCAAAAAATGAGCTCCTGCGTCAATAAAATCGTAAAAAAATGTACGGAAATCTAGCTAGGACCTTGGTAAACAAAAAAAAAATAGCGACATTTCGCATCTAGAACAGTATACGAACGAGCTGTTTTTGTGAATGTGTTACACTGCTACACATTTTTGATGTGGTCTGGAAATTATGCACTTATGAGTTGGTCTTACACATTTTGGATATTGAGCGGTTTTAGCGTGCGTTTAAATCGATTTTAGAATGACAGAACATCAAAACATTTACATTTACATTAAAAACTTGAGTACAAGAGGATAAATGTTAAAAATATTTGTAGATTTACTTACGCATTGCCACAATCATTATACCACCAAGCTCCTCCTTCGTCTTCTGCACAGTTGCCGTTGGAATTGTCATTATCCCACGTTGAAAACATGCATCCCAGATTATCACCCATTGATTCTGCTACCCGAGCAGAGGGGAATATCAAATTAATAACTACGAAATCACAAAACCTGTTTTTATATCTTGTTTTGTTATTATTGAATTATCAAGGCATTACGTTTCCATAACATGTTTTGTTGGACAATCTTATTTTGTTATGACCAAGCAATTGGTATGCAGCCCATAAATAACATTTCAATATTACATTCTGTTGTGGAACAAGTTAGGTTATTATTGTATTATTGAGAGTGCACACATACTTTATGGTATTGCTATCTAAACTAAAACAAATTTTGAATCAAAACCTACGTCATTCTACAACGTTATTTACAGCATTTGAGGGAAAGCAACTGCATATTCACTCATCAATTTGTCTTCCTCTTCCATTTATCATTACATCCAAACTGAGACAAAGTCCATGCCCCATATCACTAGCTAGTATTCCATGGGAAAAAGTTTGCATAATGCACCAGAAAAACTGTTTAACGATTTTTTGAAAAGTGCGCAAAGTTAGGCCCTAGGTGCGCAAAGTATGGTACGCTTACGGTATCACATTTGATAAGAGGTGTGGTATATTACGTGACATGGAGGTGCTGTAATGTGTACAAAACAAAGTCCCTGCTGGGCGGCGAGAGGTTTTGCTAAATTTCTGAAATTGACTGAGTTGTAGCTGAAAAGTACCCAAAATACCAGCCACTGCCCAAGTGGCGCAGTAACCTCCATACATCTAAACGAGAACATAGCAGACGATATTGAAGGTTTTTAAGGTGTTCAAAGGGACGTTCCAGATTCCGCCTTTGACATGTGAATTTCAATGATAAAAATGTCAAACTTATGGAGTAAACTTGTTTGAACGAAGCTAATACAGACAGCTGAATCCAAAATTGTAGATGGTTTTGAATGGGATTTTTCAGAAATATTTTGTATTTCACATGTTTTCCCTGTCGTTCCAGAGGATGAAGTCGGATCTACCTATTTGAAAGATAGGTACATAAATAGTGGAGGCCATACCCGACTAGATGAACATAACAAGAATATATCATAATTATATCTTAATGTGATAAAACTTACAAATTGTGTTATAATTTTGTTATGACATGGACTGTTTCAAACTTTTTCAAACTAAATTATAACAAAATATATTATAATCTTTTGTAACTAGTTTTGTTACAAATAAATCAGAACAAACTCTGTTATAACTTTGTTATTTTTGCAACTGAACAAAATAATCAGTTGCAAAAATAACATAATTATATCAGAATATGAAATAATTTTAATTTTCAGCTATATTACAAAAAATGAGAAATTTAATTAAGTATTCGTTTTTTTTTCATTGCTTGTAGAGCAAAAGGTCGATGGATAGCAGGTAAAAGTTCAGAAAATGCTTATAAGGAAACAGCTGCAGTTTTGCTTGTTTTTCATTGCGTAGAATGCCGGAAGCGTATCCGGCTACCCTCAAAACTGAAAAGTACTCATATTTTTTCAACTTTGAACTGATTTAAGTGAACTTCGACTCGTTTGAATAAGAAATCTTTTTTTTATTGATTGGTTATGCGAATAGAACGATTGGGTTACGCGGTATTCCCAAAAGTCCAAATTTTCTGGAACATATCCTTATGCTATTGAGGGGCCCAGATGCAAAGAGGTGTAAGTGACCGTTTTGTCGAGTTTGAGCTGAACATATCAAAAAATCTTCAGATTTCAAGCTCACAGGAACTTTTTAAAGAATATTTTTATGATGATTAGAAAAATTACAGTAAATCAGAGAAAATTGGGTTGATATTGAAACTCCATACATTTCGAATGGGATGAAAAACTGGTGAAAAACTTCAAAGCTCATTTACTCGAAAGTGGGTTTTTGTAACTTACACCCCTTTGCTTCTAAGCTCCTCTATTCTAATATCGGCGTTGTTGGAGTTAGCGTATTGAAAAAAATATGGTCTCTCGTGAAACATGCTTCGTAATTACACTGTTGAAAACGCTTTTACATCCACGTGCAGCACAACAGAACATGTGCTCGATGAACAAATTGAGGTTTGAATTATGAAAATGCTACGGTCAACCTTGGCTTGTTCAGCCAAAGCAAAATCAAGAAATTGACATTTATGTTTCGTAATGATTACTTTGAAGTCAATACTTTGGGCCTAGGCTGGGCAGATATGCTATTGGTGATTTGATGGTGCATGAAGAAGAAGAACGATGGTGTTTTGAAAAATCCTATCCCTACCACACAGGAGAAGATTTTAAAATGCCTCTATAAAATCTATAACAAAATCTAATTAAAAACGGTTTGATGTACGGTGTAAGACTTTGGACGGACTACATATTGAACGTATAAATTTAAATTTAACATTTTTTTCTTGGTAAGGTACTTAATTTGTACCAATCACCAATTGGGTTTTCAAATTAAGAATAATATATTGATTTTTTGATTTTATTCGAAAGAGCACCTTTTTTTAAGCCAGTATGATTTTTTTCAGATTTTTAAAACTTTATTTTGATACCTAAATTCAATTACAAGAAGATTTTTTGAAATCACCTTTTGACAGCTGGGCAACTGCTTGACAGCTCCGCCCAGTACGAAATGCGACGAGGGGTGATTCGACAAATCGCTCCCATACAAACTTTAAATCGATTTTTAAATAGGTTCCCGGGTACCAAAGTTCATGAAAATTTGGATGTCGGCTCAGTTTGGCATGTAGATTGTGAATATGGAATTATCTCAACACCACTAAAGAAGCCAATTGCAGCTGGTCTATGGAAAATTCCACGTGTATGGCAATTCGGGTTTTTTCTTAACTCACGATGACCAGATCGGTTCAGTCGGATTTGTTGTTGATGGAAAAAATAAATCTGGATCACATGAGATCAATATTGTCAAAATCGGAGAAAATTTATCGCAGATATAACCATTACATAGTTTACCTTCTTTATTTTATTGTCTGCTGTTTCATATTATGAAGTAAAAAATAAAGGCATTGCAACTTCTAGAAATTTCATCAGACTCTTCCGTATTTTTTATTTTATTCATTGCTATAATTTGAGTTTTGGGTAAATATAGCATCATAGCTATTGATATGTTTATCTTTGTGTTAATATCCTTCTTTCAATATCCCAGTCCCGTTACGGTGCCAAATTCCTATCACTTTTCTACGATTCCCAATTCTTATAGGTTAAGTAAAATTTTACCTTCAAAAAGTGATACATCTGCAAATGAGTTTTTTTTTATCTCAAAATTGAGTAAAATTAGTTGAATTTATATGTCATTTTAACAGTACTGCTATTCTAACCTCTAATTATAACGTCAAAAAGTACCGAACAGACTATGTATTACGAAGTAATGAATGTTAGTGAGAGTGGAGATAGCAAATATGGTTCCTACTAAATAACTCTAATCAATAAAAATGTCAACTATACAGACAATTCTGCTCAATTGATGATTGTATTTGTCTATTATAACTTTTTTCTTTCGATCTATTATTATTCGATCATATATTGTTTGACATTAAGTCATAAATATCTTTTTTCATTACTAAAAATAATCTAAAACAGAATAAAACTAAACAGCATCTGCAGAAGTAATCATATCGGCATATGATATAATTACCTTTTACCTTCGCTCACGTAGGTACGTGTATAATCGCCGTTCTCACAACGCGAACAAAACAAAAAATTAAAAAAAATCATCTCCGTCTGGAAAGAATCTTTGTCACCGCCAAAATGCACCCCATGACGAAGCTCAATCATAAATAGTCGACTAGGTAGCAACTTTTTCGTCGTTCTCTTTGTTCCGAAACAGCCGACGACGGGCCATGCGAACGCCACCACTGTTATTAGTGTTGTCTGCGCACCGCGATAGCGCTGTTGGTAAGAGAGAGAGGTTCATTGTTTGATCTTGCATTCAAATCTCTGTCTATTTTTGTCCTGCGACTGGCAAACATGAAATGGGGGAATGGGGAAACTGGCAATACGTAGAACCAGTAAAGCTTCTATCGTCCCTCACTGCAAGTGCTGTGATAGCCTCATGGGTAAAGGCGACTGAAAATTTACGATAGCAGGATTGGTGGTTCAAATCCCGTCCATGTTTGTAAGTTTTATAATGAATTCGAATTTTTTTTATGTGACCTGTTATTTTCTAAAAACACACTTAAAATAATTACCCAAAAATGAGTAAAAAAAAGTTAGTTTTTACCCTAATTTTGCTTTCGAAATGTTATCAATAACTCTTTAATATCAAAATTTGTTATTGAAATATTTCCCAAATTCACTGTTATTAAGTTGTTTTTGCCACTAACAAAACATGCTATTAAATTGATTTTTCAGGAACGAATTTTTGTTATGTGACTTGTTATTTTGCCGCTTATGACAGCCAAGTTTATAACTCAATATGTTATGTTAATAACATGAAAATTACTAATTCCGTTATGCAGTTATTTTGCCAAAATAACGCATTTTGTTATGCTGTTGTTTTTCTCTTCTGCTCGGGTACAGACCCTGAATACCCGCTTAGTCGTTGGAGCACATACTGCTCAGCTTCATTGCCAGTTCCAAATTCATCATATATAGCATAACCATAATTGCCATCATAGTCCTCGATTTCCACCATTAGTGTCATAGGTTTATTCTTCGTCAACTTGTGCAGCCTTTCGAGCCCTATCCAGAACTCTCCATCAATTTTTCCGAAACCATTCTTATAGTCCGCCCAGTTGCGGTAGAAATTGACCGATCCATCGAAACGTTGTTGAATAACGAGCCATCCACCGTCATAATCTTTCTGTTCACAAAAGCCCACAAATGGTTGTTCGTAAAAGTCGGGTTGAAGTCGATATTTCCCCGAAATTTTGAGTGGTACTTCCGAACATGACCAGAATACATTTTTCGCCTGTTTCCCCATTATCTGTTCCACTTTGAACAACCTCTGTTCTACCGTATCTATTTTTTTTATCTTCTTTTCGGGAATATCAAATTTGGTTAGTTTCTGTTCAAGGTTATCCAATTTTGTTAACTTCTGTTCGATAAACTCCAGATGGGTTATCAGCAGTTCAAAACCAAACCAGCTTTCACTAGGTGTCTCTCGTTTGAGATAATCATCTCCGCTTTTTACCAGTTTAGCCACGCAACAGAAAGCCAACGCAAAAGTCACAATGATAAACTTTATTGCCATGTTTTTTCATTTCTTAAGAATGACTTGTCGAAACTGTTGGTGCTGCGTATACTGACGCTCTGATTTGCTAGACACTGTGATATTTATACTCTCAAATGGGATTGGTTTCGCTCAGCATAAGGTAACCGCACCCATTTAAATCGTAGTCCCATTCAGTGGCATTAGTTTGCTTTTATATTTGTTTTTGTTAGCAGGGAGCACGCATGTTAAAAAAGAATGAAAACATCGGTACTCACATCGACTGCTTTTTAAAATAGGATGGATATCATAAAGAAAGGTACTCATACCCTAGTTCATTTGCAACTTGTTATCACATGATGTTGAAAATCATGGTATTTACGTAAGCGAATGGCACCTTTTCTAGGAAACCTACAAACGTTACAATGTTGCCCAAAAGTGACTGAATTCTATAGTCTCATCAATTTTTTTGAACATGCATTATCGCATCACACTTCGAATGTGTTATCAGTTCGTGGCTAGCAAAAATGTTTGCACAAATATGAAGCGAGCAGGATTAACAATGTGCCATGGACACTGATGCATTTATATTTAAGGACAAACGTCTTGAAATATCAGCTCCATATTGCACCAGAACTTCAGATCTTCACAAATCTTGAGAAGTGAACTTCCAACGATAGTGTAATATTTGTTTTGTTTTTCCTCACTTGTAACAAGCTTAAAATAAGAAGGTCAGGTGCGCTGGTTTGGTTCTTATTGAGATTTTTTTTTACTTATTCGTTTATTTGGAAGGCTCGGAATCTTTTGTTTTTACATTGATTTTACATTTTACAATTTATTATGGCCTTAATTCTATGTTAGTTTGGGAAGCCGAAGTACTCGCGGCTGTTTCGAGGTTAAGGATTGGAAAAAAAATGGTTAAAGAGGGATTTATGGGTTTAACACTAAATAATTTTCTAACTTATACTAAAACATTGATGGTACAAATTGTCCATATCTGTAACGGAACCAAAAAGAAAGGACTTTATTGGACAACGACAGACAGGGGCGAACAAGAAAACCAAAAGGCGGACAACGAAAACAAGGAACGTACTGCATCAAACTCTAACATCAGCACATAGCATAGCATAGCATAGCATAGCATGAATACTTGCACAAATCTTGGATGGAGTTGCAAAGTTGAATATATCCATTGACATTGCTGATGTCGCTACTATCTACAATGTCATAGATTCACTCAGCTCCACACACCTGGCCAAGTCCTTGCAAGCATTTATAAATCCCTTCATCAACTTAGAAAGAGCCCAGAACTGAAGCATCTTCCAATAGATGAAAGGATGTTGAAAATAGCGAATTTTCAACTTATATGCAGTTATAAAGTAAATATACTGAAGTAGAGTTATTTATAAATGAATAATATTGGAAAGATCTCACCAATTGTTGTGGGGTTTTTGTGGTTCAATGCCGATCATCTAATTGCCTTGATTAATGTTCTTCTCTGTAAAGAACAACACAATACTCAGCAGAGAACAACACAATATTGAACACTAAACTCCCGCGCATCTATTGTTTTGATTTTCACTCGAGACAGTAGCGAACGCGATCGATTATGCTGCCATACACAGCAAAGAACAACACAATCATCAAACTCTAACATCAGCACACTCATAAAACGAGTTTGAGGATTCTGTTCGAGCAGCTTTTCAAAATTTTCTATGACCAATGGATTTACAACCTCGCATCGGATGAGGAACCGGAACGACAACTCTGCAGAGTGGTCTGTCAGAGGCTGTACACCAGCAAGTACCTCTAAACTCATTGTGTGAGTCGAGTTCATGCAACCTAACGCGATCTGAAGGCAACGGTACTGAACCAGTTGAAGCTTCAGCAAGTGTGTTTTCGCCGCGGATTGAAAACAGAAGCTACCGTATTCTAAAACCGACAGAATGGTTGTTTGGTACAGCCTGATCAGATCTTCCGGATGCGCTCCCCACCGTGTTCCGGTAATAGTTCGCTTGAAGTTGATTCGCTTTTGGCACTTCTGTATCAGATACACAATATGCTTCCCCCAAGTGCATTTGGAGTCGAACCAGACGCCGAGATATTGAGAAGACATGCTATAAGTGATTGTCTTACCCATCAGAACGAGCGGAAACTTAGCCGGTTTATGCTTTTTAGAAAAGACAACCATCTCAGTTTTCTCCGGAGAGAACTCGATACCCAGCTTGAGAGCTCAAGTAGACAAATTGTCCAAAGTATCCTGTAGTGGTCCTTGCAGATCAACTGCTATTGATCCCGTTACAGAAACAACACAATCATCCGTAAGCTGTCTTAACGTGCAATTTTCCATGAGACAATCATCTATGTACATACATACATTTATTTGTTCAACATCATTAAGACAAGACATAATCAACAATAGTACGCCACAATACTCGGTTCGTGGCTGCCGTTCTCCATCCTCGGTCGCGCCCAATGCTCGCCAAGTCACGCTCCACCTGGTCCGCCCATCGTGCTCTCTGCGCTCCACGCCTTCTTGTGCCAACCGGATCAGTTGCAAACACCAGCTTTGCAGGGTTGTTGTCCGGCATTCTTGCAACATGCCCTGCCCAACGTATCCTTCCGGCTTTGGCCACCTTCTGGATGCTGGGTTCGCCGTAAAGTGCAGCGAGCTCGTGGTTCATCCTTCTCCGTCACACACCGTTCTCCTGCACACCGCCGAAGATCGTTCTTAGCACGCGTCGCTCGAAAACTCCGAGTGCTTGTAGGTCCTCCTCGAGCATGGTCCATGTCTCGTGCCTGTAGAGGATCACCGGTCTTATTAGCGTTTTGTACATGATGCATTTGGTGCGTGGGTGAATCTTTTTCGACCGCAGTTTCTTCTGGAGCCCGTAGTAGGCCCGACTTCCGCTGATGATGCGCCTCCGGATTTCACGGCTCACGTTGTTGTCAGCCGTCAGTAAGGATCCGAGGTAGACGAATTCCTCAACCACCTCGAAAGTATCCCCGTCTATCGTAACATTACTACCCAGACGGATCCGGTCGTTTTCGGTTCCGCCTACCAGCATGTACTTTGTTTTTGAGGCATTCACCACCAGTCCGACCTTTGCTGCTTCGCGTTTCAGGCGGGTGTACAGTTCTGCCACCGTTCCAAATGTTCTAGCGATAATGTCCATGTCGTCCGCAAAGCACACAAATTGACCGGATTTTGTGAAAATCGTTCCCCGGCTGTTGAGCCCGGCTCGTCGCATCACACCTTCCAGCGCGATGTTGAAGAGTAGACATGAGAGTCCGTCACCTTATCGCAGTCCCCGGCGAGATACGAATGAACTAGATAGTTCACCCGAAACCCTTACGCAGTTTTGCACACCGTCCATCGTTGCTTTAATCAGTCTAGCCAGCTTCCCAGGAAGCCGTTTTCGTCCATGATTCTCCATAGCTCTGCGCGGTCGATACTATCGTATGCCGCTTTGAAGTCGATGAACAGGTGGTGCGTTGGGACCTGGTATTCACGGCATTTCTGGAGGATTTGCCGTACGGTAAAGATCTGGTCCGTTGTCGACCGGCCGTCGATGAAGCCGGCTTGATAACTTCCCACGAACTCATTTGTTTTAGGTGACAGACGACGGAAGATGATCTGGGATAGCACTTTGTAGGCAGCATTCAAAATAGTGATCGCCCTGAAGTTCTCACATTCCAAATGGTCGCCTTTCTTGTGAATGGGGCAGATTACCCCTTCCTTCCACTCCTCCGGTAGCTGTTCGGTTTCCCAGATCCTGACTATCAGCCGATGCAGACAGGTGGCCAACTTTTCTGGGCCCATCTTGATGAGTTCAGCTGCGATACCATCCTTACCAGCTGCTTTGTTGGTTTTGAGCTGGTGAATGGCGTCCTTAACTTCCCTCAGCGTGGGAGTTGGTTCATTTCCGTCCTCCGCTGCACTGGCGTCGTCGTTCCTTCCGTTGCCGTGGGCTCCCGTGCCTACGTTCTCCACGCCGTTCAGGTGCTGATCAAAGTGCTGCTTCCACCTTTCGATCACCTCACGTCCGTCCGTCAAGAGGCCTCCGTCTTTATCCCTGCATATTTCGGCTCGCGGCACGAAGCCGTTGCGGGATGCGTTGAGCTTCTGATAGAACTTCCGTGTTTCTTGGGAACGGCACAGCAGTTCCATTTCTTCACACTCCGCTTCTTCCAGGCGGCGCTTTTTCTCCCGAAAGAGGCGGGTCTGCTGTTTCCGCTTCTGTTTATAACGTTCCACGTTCTGTCGAGTTCCTTGCTGCAGCATTACCGCCCTCGCTGCGTTCTTCTCCTCCAAAACCGTTCTGCACTCTTCGTCGAACCATTCGTTCCGTCGATTTCGTTCTACGTACCCGATGGTGCTCTCGGCTGCGTCGTTGATGGCTGCTTTCACTGTACTCCAGCAGTCCTCTAGAGGGGCTTCATCGAGCTCGCCCTCGTCTGGCAACGCGGCTTCGAGGTTCTGCGCTTATGCTGAGGCGACATCCGGTTGCTTCAGTCGCTCTAGGTTATACCGTGGCGGTCGCCGGTACCGTACATTGTTGATGACGGAGAGTTTTGGGCGCAGTTTGACCATCACCAGATAGTGGTCGGAGTCGATGTTGGCGCCACGATAGGTCCTGACGTCGATAATGTCGGAAAAGTGCCGTCCGTCAATCAGAACGTGGTCGATTTGAGATTCCGTCTGCTGTGGTGATCTCCAGGTGTAACGATAAGGGAGGCTGTGTTGGAAAAAGGTGCTACGTATGGCCATATTTTTGGAGGCGGCGAAATCAATGAGTCGTAGGCCGTTTTCGTTCGTTTGCTGGTCATCTATGTCTCTGACATAAAAAGGGGGCTTAGACATGAACCCTGGGGGAGTCCAATGTAGCTAATTCGTGAAACTGTCAAGTCGCCATGGAGCGATTCCAAGCAACAGCATCAAAATTAAGGAAAATTTTTAATTCATGATTTTCTATTGAACTGAAACTTTGCACAGTTTTTCAGTTCCATCTAAATCGCCATTTTTCGATATCAAATTTTTATTTAGAGCCACGACTAACTTTTCAAAAGGGTATATGTGAAAATGGTTCAAAAAAATTCAAAAATATGCACAGCAAAAACGGCTTGTTCGATTGTTAAGAATTTTTAAGCAAAGTTAGATAGCTAAATGGTGATTTCTAAGAAAATATACACTGTGAAAAAAAATCTATTTTATCATTGAAAAACATCATTTTTGTCACAAAAACTCAAATATCTCAAAACCCTATCTTTTTACCAACTTGATTTTTTTAGGGAAAACGGTCCATTGTATTAGCAATCTACCATAAAAATTTGGTGATGGTAAACTAATAAACAAAAAAGTTATAACATTTCAAAAATTTCACAATTTTTACATTTAGTAAAAAAATTTTTCTGTGTAAATTATTTCGGCCGGGAATCGCGATTTGATGCTGATTTTATTGTTCAGCAAAGTTAGATAACTAAATGGCGATTCCTAAGAAAATATACACTGTGAAAAAAATCTTTTTTAACATTAAAAAATATCATTTTTGTCACAAAAACTCAAATATCTCAAAACCCTATCTTTTTACCAACGTAATTTTTTAGAGAAAACGGTCCATTGTATTAGCAATCTACCATGAAAATAAACAAAAAAGTTATGGCAATTCAAACATTTCACAATTTTCACATTTAGTAATAATTTTTTTTAGTGTAAATTATTTCGGCCGGAAATTGAAGATTGATGCTGATTTTATTGTTAATGGCCTTGCGTGAGTAAAACAAGTTGTTTTTATTATATATTATATATACATATAATATAATATACTATGTACCGTAATGTTCCGATTTTATCACGCCCTCCGCACATTAGTCGTTTATTCATTAATTTGCTGTTACATTTGAGGACAAGTGTTTTCCCTCTTCTTCAAGATGAATGTTGAAAGCGTGTTTTGCAACGTTAAAAATATTGAAATGGGTATAGATGTTGAAGAATATTACAGGGCATTTTTGAAAAGGGGCGTAATGAAATTGTTTAAACAGATGTCGCTGATGGCAATTTCTCAGTTGTTGTCGTTTTCGAACTTCCTGCGCCCTGCTTTACCGATGATATACAGATGGCTCGTTTGTCAAATTCTAGACGGCAGGACGTGCAAATGCGTAATTTTGTACACAATGTGGACATTTGGGCATAACCAGTCTCTTTCAGTTTATCTATGGTGCTTTCGGTGAGATTTCGTAACTCTTTTGAACATTTTTTTTCATCAAACGGTCTACAAGAGAGCGTTGAGTTGAAGACCTTTGAGAAAGCGACTGTTCATCTTGTTCGTTAGATTATAATAAACAAAATCACTTATTAATTTTAACTTACTTGTTTGGTGTTGGTGGCTGAAGAAAAAAAATACTATACAATTTTTAATATTCATAGCGGTAGTATTTTTTTGTTTTTTTCGTGAGCATTGTCAGGTATGTATACAGACAAACAAACGTAACACTGGCGAAATTTTCATTGACCACGCCTTCAACGATCATTTTGAATCTTGGTTGTGGCTTTCATAACAAGAAGAGCGCCCATCGTTTTTCTTTGCGTTTGACGTTTCACACTAGCGCCTTCTGATGACGATATTGCACAACGCAGTGTTTCGTGAAACATTTCCACCAGGTGGTGATAGTGTGAACTGGGCGATGAATTTTCACTAAAATTGTTCTAGGCGTTTCGTCTGTTTGTCTGTGGTATGTACCTCTTATGCATTTGTTGTTGTTGAAGTTACTCGCATTCTTCCGATCATAAAGTCTGTTCTCTACACACTTAATTTTGATTACCGAGTTCGGTAATTTTTTGACGAGATTAAAACTGCTGAGCACCGAACTCGTTCAGCAAAAATGCATTGTTTACCTTTTCCATACGATTTTGACAGTTGTTTTACTGAGCCTCAGTAAAATCGATTACCGAAACTACCGAGATCGTACTGCTGTTATAATCTCGTCAAAAAAGTACCGAACAGGCAATTCAGAAATAAGTGTGTAAGAGGGATTTTTTTTTGCGGATAAACTAGACGTATACGCGTATAAAAAAACTTTTATTATACAGCTTTTGTCTTAAAAATAAATTCAATTCCATTTTTCTTATAATCAACAGCTTTTCAACACTATCAAGGGATTTTTTCACCAGTCACGTACAATAAAAAGTATGACAATCTCAATATTTTTGATCACAACACTGGATCGCGTCTAAGTTTCAAATAGATACTATAGTAATTACGAATAATCAAACTAAAGTATCATGAAAACAACTTGTTTAATTCAGGCGGTAGCCTTTACAATAAAATCAGCATCAAAATATAATTCTCGAAATAATTTACACAGAAAAAAAATTTTTTTTGTTACTAAATGTAAAAATTGTGAAATGTTTGAAATGTCATAACTTTTTTGTTTATCAGTTTACCATCACCAAAATTTTATGGTAGATAGCTGATATAATGGGCCATTTCCCCTAAAAAATTGAAGTTGGTAAAAAGATAGGGTTTTGAGATATTTGAGTTTTTGTGACAAATATCATATTTTTTCAAAGTAGAAAAAGAAATTTTTCACAGTGTATATTTTCTAAGGAATCATCATTTAGTTATCTAACTTTGCTGAAAAATTTATAACAATCGAACAATCCGTTTTTGCTGTACAGCTTTTAGAATATTTTAGAACTATTTTCGCATACACCCTTTTGAAAAGTTAGTCGTGAGTGAATATGAAGGTTTAATATCAAAAAATGGCGATTTATATGAAATTGAAAAACTGTGCAAAGTTTCAGATATTTTTGAAATGGTCGCTCAGGATCGACTGACATGACTCCGTGGAATTCCTCCATGAGCAAAACTCATCTGCTTCTCAAACAGCAAATTGTACAAAAAGTTGTTCAAAATTGGTGAAAGGCCCCCTTAATATACAAAAACACTGAGCCCATTTGCTGCTTTTAAGCAAAGGTAAGCTGAATTTGTGAAGCAAGCAACGCAAGACAGTCGTTCGTTCCTTTGCCTCTGCGGAAACCAAACTATGTATCTGACAACATGCCATTCGATTCTACCCAGTCGAAAGAGAATCATCTTCTCTAACAACTTCCGTATACAAGACGACATCGCGATTGGACGGTACGAGTTATGATCCGACGCGAGTTTCCCGGGTTTTTGAATAGCTATCATTCCCACTTGCCTCCAATCATCCGGAACAATGTTGTTATCCAGGAACTGATTGAACAAGTTCAACAAGCGCCTCTTAGTGACGTCGGGGAGGTTTTTAAACAAGTTGAACTTAATTCGATCCATTCCTGGAGCGGAATTGTTACATGAAAAAAAAAGAGCAAGTGAGAATTCAACCATCGAAAACGGCCTATCCATGTCGTTCCTATCTTCGGAAACATCCCGAATTATTCGCTCCACGGGTACGGAATCTGGACAAACTTTTTTTGCGAACTTGAGAATCCACCGAGGAGAGCTTTCTCGATCCTCGTTTACCGACGACGCGTTACGCATTCTTCTCCCGACGTTCCAAAGAGTTCTCATTGAAGACTCGCGCGACAAATCCTCGACGAACCGACGCCAATAACCGCTTTTCTTCGCCTTGACCAAGTTTTTGAACTTGCTTTTAAGGGAAGCGTACCGCTTAAAGTTTTCGACCGAGCCGCGTTTCTCAAAAAATGTAAAACGCTTCACGATTTTGCGTATCATCCTTGCGCAGGGGCCATGCTAATCTTCTCTGTATCTTTCCAATTTTAGTACATGTTCAGCCGAAGCTAGTACAACTTTTGATTTATTTATGCACTTTTTGATTTGCTTATGGACATTTTGTAGTGTGTGAAGAATTAGCTTAAGATAAAATCCACAAATATAAAGAATTAAAAAAAAAACATTTTGTAGTTTAGTAATGCTCCCACTCCTACTTCTTAATTGGCAATATCTGGTTTTGTTGATTGATTTGTCTTTATTTCAGAGACTGTCAGCCCTTGGCTGGTTTGTCTCTTTCTGATTTTGTTATGGAAAATGATCACTTTTTATGAGTCGTTTATATTTCAGCCCAAACCAGAAGCCTGCCAAACAAGGGGGTGCTATGGTGATCTGATTTTGTTGCCGCTTATCATGCGCAACCAGAGCTCACTAATACCAACATGCACTCAATACAGCAGCGGGAGAAAATGAGGAAAAACGCACTTTGGCAAACAATGTTTGCGAAAAAGGGTGTTGTGCGTCTTTTCACAAAAAATTTCCACTCTTTGTAGGAACTTTACCTAAACATTGACAATCTCAAATTGAAAATTATCAAATATGCTGCTTTTTCATGATCAACACTTTTATCAGATTCAATGCGTTGCAAGCGTTTTGCACCAATATCCCTCGTAAAAAGGTAAACATTCAAATTTCACGACTGGGTTGGTGAATGTTTTGGCTGGAGCATAAATTTATGCTTCACGTAAGGAGGCACAATCCAACCTGTCAAACTCCATAGTGAAAAAAACAGGTTGCCGTCCCCGTGCTGCCAAAACAATTGGAATTCTATTGCCACGAAAGGTATTTATGCTAGATGGTATGAGTGCGAAATGCAGTGATATATCACTTCAATTTCGTTTCAATGCTTATCAATCAATGAGGGATCATTTGATATAAGGAATGTACTACAAAAGCTATGCACTATTTTTGTAAAATTATGTTTATTTGATCATCATTCTGAAGAACTTTAATTGAACTCCGCCTTCGTGCTTATACCAGTAAATTTTCTGCCAAGCTCCTTGCTTTTGGAATGGCCCGTTTGGATTACTAAAAGAAAAAATAGAAAAGAAGTTTTTTCTAGGTTGGTGCCTTTTAGGAGTTTTTTTTAAGGATTCTAGGTAGTTATCACCAGCGGAGCCAGAGTTTATTTTGCCTCTCCTCTCCAAAGTCAACGCTATGCTCCCTACGCATAGTGTGTGCTCGGTTAGTCACGCATTGGGCAAGATATAGGCAAAATGAACTTTGATTTCGCTATTGCTAGTTATCATACTCATACACTCATGCAAAGAACCTTTACCATTATGAAATTTAGTCATGCCTCAAAAATAAGTTTTTCATAAGTACTCATTCTGGAAGACGTGGGAACTGACCAGTTTCAGTGACCGGTACGTTATGGAATCATAAACAAGCAAACATGAATTCATAAGCTCACATTATGAAACTGAAAATGTTCTCGTTTGATCTCATGAGACCATAGTGTGAGTTAAAGATTTCATCTGAGCTTGATAATGGTGTCGTAATGTTTTTTTTTCTATGATTTCTTCTGCATCATTATGAATTTCATCAGCCGAATTAGGGAACTTGTAGAGCTAGGCATGGAATTAGATTCTGGGTGAAATGATGCAATGCACGTGTAATTTGGACCAAGAGCGATTGCTTTAAAGCTCCCCCAAACCAACGCGATTTTTGCCCGTGGCAGCGATTTTTCAGGCGAGGGTTCATTGAAGCGAAACCTCGCATTTATCACAAGTGAGTTATCGATCATTAAAATTTTAGCGCAAAACGTTATTCGGTTTTCCAACATGTGTTTTTGAAAATGCACTAAACGGCTATGTTCACTCACCTGAAAAATCGCTGTCGCCGGCGACAGTCGCGTTGGTTTGGGGGAGCCCTTATGCATCAACTGGGTCATTTTGAATCCGGAATCAATTTGTTTGTAGTTAGTCGTTCAGTTTTATTGAAATCAAGCACTCGCTCAAGAGTCAAACTTTTGGAAACTGAAACAGTTCATAAAGCACATTAAGAATTTTCATGATCATTACGAAAACCATAACGGCCTTATGAACATTTTTTTTCACTTTTTTCGATGTTTCATGTTTACCTTTTGAAAATCGTATGTTCAGTTGCCTGAGTATAGGGAGATTCAATTGGGCCAATATTTTTTTTTTGTAATCGTTGGTCTGCTTTACTCGTAGTTGAAGATAGCGGCAATAATGAATAATACGTGAGATTCATTTGAAGAAGCTGCAAGCAATATCTAATAAGATGGCGAAATATGCTATAGTGTTATTGTTCCCTTCGTTGTTGTAGTAGCTTATGTTGCGGTAATAGCAATTGAGCACTTTATCGACTGAAATGCTACCAGAGGCATTTTTAATAAAAGTATTTTGTTCAAATTTTGAGATTGCACCATTTGTGTGCTTAACATTTGCTAAAAAACCTTATGTTTATAATCCAAAATCCCATATGACTGTTTTTATATATATTTTCGATTGATGCAAAATTTTTGAAAATGGGCGGTTGACAATATGGCAAAAAACTGTTTTAGTTTTGGTGTCTACATTCAGTATGACCGAATCTTCTTTATTTTTTATTTTTCGCCTGTTTCTCCATAATCTTTTCCAGTTTGAACAATTTTTGTTCCACAATATCTAATTTTGTTAGTTTTCGATCAAGAATATCTATTACTTTTTCGGAAATTTCTAGTCTTGCTAACTTCTTTGCAAGATAATCTAATTTTGTTAACTTCTCTTCAACGTAATTTAATTTTGTTAACTTTTGCTCAAGAGTATCTAATTTAGTTAACTTCTTTTCGATAATTTCCAGTTGAGTTATCAGCAGTTCAAAACCAAACCAGCTTCCACTAGTTGTCTCTCGTGTGAGATGATCATCTCCGTCTTTCAACAGTTTAGCCGCGCAACAGAAAGCCAACGCAAAAGTCACAATGATAAACTTGACTGCCATTTTTTTGTTTTCATTTATTAGTATTAACTTGTAGAAACTGTTAGAGCTGAGTATACTGAAGCGCTGAACTGCTAGACACTGTGGTATTTATACTCTCAAATGTTTTTTTTTGCACAGCATAGGGTAACCGCATCCATTTAAATCGCGTTCCCATTTAATGGTGTTAGTTTGCTTTTTGTACTTGTTTTGTTAGCAGGGAGCACGCACGTTAAAAAAAAAAGAATTAAAACATTGATACCCACATCGACTGTTTTTCAAATAATATGGATATGACGGCATATGATTCAGAAAGGTGCTCATACCCTAGTTCAATTGCAGCTTCTTATCACATGATGTCGAAAATCATGGTATTCGCATAAGCATATGGCACCTTTTTGTCGGACACCCAAAAACGTAACAATCACGCCAAAAAGTGACTGAATTCTATAATCTCATCAAATGCTTTGCATATGTATTATCTCAACACACTTCGAATATGTTATCAGTTCGTGCCTAGCAACAATGTTTACACAAATTTAAAGCAAGCAGGATTAATAATGTGCCATGGACACTGATGCATGCATATTGAATCCCTGTTATACCTGATGTTTCAATATTTGTTTGATTATTCACGTCAATTTGTACGATTATACATTCGTGTCGAAATATTTTAATACATATTGATATAAATAGGGTATAGATTTTCTTATTATGTATGTGGTTCCATTTTCGTCCTACGAAAAACAAAGGATTGGAGCGTTGTTTGTTTTGTTTCATATTTTTGTTTTTTTTTTTGTTAGAACTGAGCACGCATGAAAACAAAAAGAACGGAATCAATCGGTGCCGTAATCGCTTGTTTCCGAATTGGATGAATATGGGAGCGTAAGATTACTGATGGCACACATACACTATGACTACAAAAAGAAGCTCTACCTTTCTTCTTTTCAACAACATTTCATTTAATGGTGCTTTTAGGAGAAACTTTCGAGTCCGATGTCAATTATTCACAGGTCCGGGTGAACGTTTATGTTTGCCTGTATTTGTCGATAAAAATATGTAAACAAACCGATCAGCTGATCGTGACGTCACGTTCGCCAGAAAATTTGTTCGCAGCTTCTGAAACGTGACGTCACCTTCGGCAACTTTGTGCGATTTCGGCTTGCCGAAGTTGACATAACACGACTACTACTTCAAAATTATCATATCACAAACACCACTTTGCCCGATGGGCCTAACCTGGTGAAATTTAGAACATTGTTTCGAGTCATAACGGTTTAAATGTGTGTATAACTGACACTGAAGAAGATTACAAGTGGTAGTCGAAATACACGTATCTGTCAAAGGATAAGCAATTAGGGCGGAATTAAAAGGTACGAAACTGATTACACTCATTCGAATAGGGTATTCTGCTTAGAGGGTTTGAAAAGTCGGTACAAGATGATTTTAAATGCTAAGAATTTCTGTTGCTATACTTACGTATGGCTACAATTATTATACCACCAAGCTCCCTTTTCTAGTTGTGCACAATTAGCGCTTCCGTTTTTGTCATTATTACTATCTCGAGTTGTGAACATGCTTCCCTTGGTGTTACTCATTGAGTCTTGCAGAGATCCTGAATGGCCGTCTATTCGTTTGAGCACATATTTTTCAGTTTCACCACCAATTTCAAAATTTTCATAACGGGCAAAACCATAATTGCCATCGTAGTCTTCGATTTCCACCATTAGAGCCACATTTTTATCCTTTGTCAACTTGTGCAGCCTTTCAAGTCCTATCCAGAATTCTCCATCAATTTTTCCGAATCCATTTTTATAGTCCGTCCAGTTGCGGTAGAAATTAACCGATCCATCGAAACGATGTTGAATTACGAGCCATCCACCACCATATTTTTCTTGCTCACAAAAACCCACAAACGATTGTTCGTAGACATTGGGTTGAAGCCGATATTTCCCCGACATTTTGGATGGTTCTGCCGAACATGACTCGAATACACTATTCGCCATTGTCTGCTCTATTCTGGATAACTGTTGTTCTACATCATCCAATTTGTTTAGCTTTCGTTCAATATTGTCTAATTTTGCTAACTTCTTTTTGAGAGTATCTAGTTTGGTTACCAACAGTCCATAACTGTAATAGCTTTCATCGGGTTCCTCTGGTTTGGGAGATTCACCTTCGTCTTCTACCAGTTGAGCCGCACAACAGAAAACCAATGCAAAAGTCACAATGACAAACTTAACTGCCATTTTTTTTGTATTTAAGTAACCACAACAGCAGAGCGCCGAGATCGTCTTGTCGAAACTGTTGATGTTGAATATACTGCAACATTGAAGTGCTTGCCACGGTGTCTTTATACTCCCAAATGCGAACTGTATCGCACAGCGTAGGGTAATAGCACTCATCTTCATCACAATCCCATTAACATTCTATTTAAAACAAAGGTATTATTTTTCCTTTTCTAGTATTCGAATATGTATTTTGTTAGAATGTGATAATGCATGCTAACAAACAAAATGAAAACTTCGGTACATTCATCGACTGTTTTTTTAGTTTGATGACGCATACAAATGATTAAGAAAAGTACTCAATCCCTAGATCATTTTCAACTTATTATCACTTCTTCTTCTGTTTGGCGTAACGTCCTAACTGGGACAAAGCCTGCTTCTCAGCTAAGTGTTCTATGAACATACCCTAAGTTATTAACCGAGAGCTTCCTCTGTCAATAATTATTTTGCGTGGGTATATTATGTGACAGGCATTGAGGTACTTTATGCCCAAGAAAATCAAGGCAATTTCCAAAATGAAACGATCCTTGACCGGCCGGGAATAGAACCCATCACGTTTAGTGTGCTTCTGTTGAATAACCGTGCGCTTACCGCACCGGCTACATGGGCTCCGGAATTTGTTATTACATGGTGTGAAAAACCATGGTATACGCACAAACTTTTATGACGCATTCTCTTGGGAAACCCCCAAGCGTTACAATCACGCCGAAAAGGGGAATTCCATAGTCTCATCAAATGCTTTGTATATTTATTCTCTCAACACACATCGAATATGTAATCAGTTCATACCTAGCATAAAGACAAATATGAAGCAAGCAGAATTGACAAATGAGCCATGATCACTGATGCCTATACACTTGAACTTTCCAATACATACCCAAATTCTTGATAAAAAAAAGGGGAACTACTGAATTTAAAGCCCCCCGAGGTAACGATTTTCAATTTAAATTTAAATTTAAATTTAAATTTTAAAATAATCATTTATTCGGTATATTTGCAATAAACTTCTTCCAGAAAATGTATCCAGAAAACATTAATATAATTCTATTGGAACTACCTACCTATACGAATTATACCACTGGCAATTACAATAATACACTATGCCCAGGGAGTCGAGAAAATGTTTCCGACTGGAACGGGAATCGAACCCGCCGTCTCTGGTTTGGCGATCCATAGCCTTAATCACTAGACTATCTGGAGACCCCTGTTGCATTCCCTATTGAGCTATATGTATCACAAAAACTTCTATTCATTACCCTAATCGGAAACTAGCCGTGACTCATCAAAAGTTTCGACAAATATTGATCCGGTTTGCATTAGATCTCTCCTAGAGACCCAATGTAGTTATTCTACTCACTACTATACTTACTTTCAGTCCTGGGCAGCCATCGTCTTGACCTGTGACCAGGTCAAATTTCTGTCGACTTGCATGATTTCGTTGTTGAGACTGCACCGCCATGAGCCTCTAGGTCTGCCCAACCGCTGTGATGTCCTGCTGGGTTCCAATCTAACGCTTGCTTGCTTGCTTCTGTCGTTATCGGCTTTTGATGACATCGACGATGGAGCTCCACGTTGGAGATTGTCGGCTTTTCGGGCCCGTATAAAGTTGATCACCAATATTATCTTCTTTTCCCGATCAGCCTAGATAGCTGTGTAGTGTCGGTAGCGGTTGGTTCAACTGACTAAGAATAGCACTACGGACCGCCTGTTCCAGTGGTAGGAGTCCACTAATCAGATGACCCCTAATTCAATGTGTTATGCGGCTTTACGCTTACCGTGCCTAGGAATGAATGGTTAGGGGGGTCTTATAAAAACCTAATCGCAAACGGAGCCTGTGGAGTACCAGGGCACCCTCCACAGTATTTTGCCCTTACTGCGCTAACCGGAGCAATGGTGCAGTGGACCTTATGTTTCTCCGAGACAATCGGCTGCCCTTCTTTAATCTCATACTTGAGGCTGAATAAGGGCGGGATTATGAAGAAGTTGTTAATTAGTTTAAATTTTCACCTATGTATATGGTTTCGCATTATGCGTTTTACACAGTGTATTCTGTGCATCCTCGCCTTTGGCGCACTCAAATCGATACCGATCTGGCTTGATGGTTGCTGTTCTTTTTTATGCTGTGATTGTTAAGAGTTTAATCTTGCCTAGTTTGGGTAGTGGCTACGGTTAGGATAGCTCAGATCAATCTTCAGCACAAAATAACAGCAACAATCAATCTTTGCAGGCTTATGCAAAATGGTACAGCCCAAGTGGCGTTAGTCCAAGAACCTCACTTTCGTAAGGGGAATTTCTATCTAGGAAACCTTGTGAATCCGGTGTTTGCTACTTTCAGTAAAAATGAAATGGCAAACTCACGTGTCATGCCTCGAGCATGTGTGCTTGTCAACAACGCAATCGTTGCTACACCCATCTCTGAACTAACTACAAGAGATGTATGTGCTATCACATTCGATGTATCTGTCGGAAACCTCAACAGGAAATAGGTTTATTGTTTGGTTTATTTACCGCATGATGAACCATCCCCAACGGATGCTTTCAAGCAAGTCATCGCATACTGCACTTCAAAAGGCCTTCCGCTAATTGTAGGTAGTGATGCTAATGCTCACCAAATCATCTGGGGCAGCTCAGACATCAATTTGAGAGGCTCCAGTTTGATGGAATACTTAAGTAGTACAGACCTTGGATTACTTAACATAGGCAACCGCCCAACCTTCATGGTATCTGCTAGAGAGGAAGTGTTAGATATAACGCTTTGCTCTAGCAGAATTAGTCACGAGCTGACCAATTGGCATGTGTCAGATGAAGAATCTTTATCTGACCATCGCTACATCTTTTTTGAATATGTGAATGTTACTTCGCAAACTTTGCGTTTCAGGAACCCCCGATCAACAAACTGGGATCTCTTTACCGATTTGGTTGCAGTCAAATTTCATGGATACTCACCATCCATTGACAATTCAAGTGATTTAGATGATGTCGTTGATACTACAACGGCCTTCATCATGGAAGCTTTTGAAGAAGCTTGCCCTCTGCGGTCTGTGAAGAGCACAAGAGAAACCCCTTGGTGGAACTCTGATCTGGCGAAACTCAGGAAACAATGTAGAATGAGTTGGAACAGACGACGTTCGGCTGGATCGGAGGCTTTCAGATCGGCTCTCAAGGCCTACCGGAAAGCTCTTCGGTCTGCTGAACGATCCACCTGGAAAAACCTTTGTACAAATGTTTCCAGTCTGAGTGAAGCCAGCCGGTTGAACAAAATCCTTGCAAAATTTAAGGATTTTCAAGTGAACGAACCTCGTTTGCCAAATGGTGATTTCACTTCCTCTAATTTAGTACGCACTTCCCCGGATGTGTGGATATTACAACTTCGGATGAACCTGATGTCTTTTCTTGTAGTTATGATTCTTTAGCTCCGGCTCGGAGTATCATAACTTAAGAATCGATTGAATGGGCACTTAATAGTTTTGCTCCTTTCAAATCTCCTGGGGCAGATGGGATTTATCCTATTTTGCTTCAGAAGGGATTTGATCATTTCAAACATGTTTTGGAACAACTACTTGTTTGCAGTTTTGCTACAGAGAATATTCCCAAATCTTGGCGGGATATTACTATGAAGTTTATTCCGAAAGTGGCTCGTGCGTCGTATGAAGAAGCAAAAAGTTTCGGACCTATCAGTTTGACCTCTTTTCTTCTGAAATGTTTAGAACGCATTGTCGATCATCACATCCGTGATGTTCATCTGGCCAATGTGCCTCTTCATGTGAACCAACATGCTTACCAATCTAGAAACTCCACTGTGACTCTTTTACACAAAGTTGTTAACGATATCGAGTAGGCATTCGCTGAAAAGCAATTCTGCTTGGGTGTTTTCTTAGATATCGAGGGTGCTTTTGACAACGTGCCTTTTGATGCCATATTAGAAGCCGCACGGGGTCATGGTATATCTCCAATTATTTCCAATTGGATTCACCAAATGCTCAAAAACCGGCATCTCTTCTCGACATTGCCTCAAGCTGCGATTAGGAAATTGAGTGTTTGTGGATGCCCCCAAGGGGGAGTCTTATCACCACTTATGTGGAATCTCGTAGCAGATACGCTATTGAGGCAACTCAATAATAGCGGTTTTCCTACTTATGGTTTTGCCGACGACTACCTAACATTGTTAGTCGGTATGTGCATCAGCACCCTTTTCGCACTGATGCAAAACGCTCTTCAGGTAGTTAAGGGTTGGTGTCGCCAATATTGCCTCTCGGTAAATCCGAGTAAAACATCTACTGTTCTTTTCACGGAAAAAGCGAAACCGTAATGGTGTTCGATCTTTACGTCTCTTTGATTCTGAAATCAATGTGACTGAACAGGTAAATTACGTTGGAGTCATTCTTGATTCCAAGCTTTCCTGGACACCTCATGTTGCGTTCAGAATCAAGAAAGCTTGTATGGCCTTCGGGCAATGCCGGCGAACCTTTGGTACAATTTGGGGTCTAAAACCCAAGTATATCAGATGGATTTACACAACTGTTGTTCATCCAATATTTGCCTATGGATGTCTTGTGTGGTGGCAAAAGGGCGAAGCGAGAACGGTCCAATCAAATTTAGGCCATCTCCAAAGAATGTGCTTAATGGCGATGTCTGGAGCGTTCTCTTCAACTCCCACGGCAGCGCTCGAAGTTCTCTTTGACGTTGCCCCACTACACATTCATCTTAAACAAGAAGCACTTTCTTGCACTTACCGTCTACGGGTACTTGGTCTACTAGAGGAAACTCCTGTGAACCACACACCTCGTAGTTTCCACTTTTGGTGAATTGGGACAAAGTTGTCCTTGCTCCAAGTGATCTTACAGTTGCTTGTAATTTTCCATATAGGACATTTTTCATGAAATTCCCTTCCCGGGAAGAGTGGACTTTGGGTTATCTGGGGAGAAGTATTTCAGACGGCATTGTATGTTATACTGATGGCTCCCTTCTCGAAGGTCGAGCAGGTGCTGGTGTTCGTTCTCGTGAGCTAAGGCTGCATCAGTCTTAAGTATTCACTTGGTAGACACTGCACCGTTTTTCAGGCCACTTCAGCAGCACGTAATGGGCACCCAAGCAACACACATGTTATAATAGAGTTACGACAGCGCAAGTTTTGGTTGTATAGAAGTTTATTTTATGTAATTCTAACATTGTGTTGAAATAACGTAAAATAAACTTCTATACAACCAAAACTTGCGCTGTCGTAACTTTTATATAACATGTGTGTTACTTGGGCAAAGTAATATACTTCTGTTCAGATAGCCAGGCTGCTATTAAAGCACTTGCTTCGGCCAACTCCAGGTCGAATCGCTTGTCGAACTCAAATCGAGGAGCTGAATTCAGCAAACGCTGTTCACCTTGTATGGGTACCTGGTCATTCTTCCATTGCTGGAAATGAATTGGCTGATGGGTTAGCTCGCACTGGAGCATCACATGACTTCATTGGCCCTGAGCCAGCTATTACGGTATCCAAGTGTTGGGTACAGCTTCAGATTGACACCATAGTTTGGAGTCATGTCGTCAAACAAAATTGTATTGTACTGAGCCATCTCTAGGGGTTGCAAAGTATCTAACAAATCTGTCAAAGCAGAATTGCAGCATGCTGGTCAAAGCATTGACTGGCCACTGCCGACTCAGCTATCACATGGGGAATATTCAGCAAGCTGATTCAATTGCATGTGATAGCTGTGAATCCGATTATGAAACTTCGTATCATTCGATATGTAACTGTCCAGTTTTTGCACAACTGCGTTCCCGAGTACTCGGAAAACACTTATTAAGTGAAACTGACTTCAGAAACCTGAATCTTCAGGACGTTCTGCTGTTCTTGACCCGCTGTGGTAAAGAGCTATAGGCTTTCTTTCGCTTTATGCGTTATTACAGTGCCCTTCTCAGGGCGCTGTTTACACCCATTGTGGTACGCTTTTGCGTGTATGACGATTTTATTCTCTTACCTGTCCTTTCCCCTGTCCTATCCTTTATCCTTCCCTTCTCCGTCAGGTAAATGATGAATAGGCTCGTGTTCATGGCGATGGCACAAATTTCCCAAATGGAAGAGAACGTGCCTCTGAAGCCGACCTACTGATACCTGATACCTGATGAGGCCACCATGCACGAATTATATAACGCTGGCATCTATTTATGAAGACCTACAGCCGTTGCGTGTTCTCCGCTGATACACACCAGATTTCACTGGCGTACAGCAGCACAGATTTCACGTTCGAGTTGAAAATTCGGATTTTGGTGCACCCACCAATCTGGTTGTTTTCCATACATTTCTTAAACTCGAAAAGTAGCTCTCGCCTTTTTGATCCGTGTACCTATGTCGATCTTGGTGCTGCCATCGGGCGCCATTTGGCTACCAAAATATTAGATGCTTTCAACATTCAACGCCAAAAGAAATTACATTACAAAGTTTTCTAAATCATACCATAGGAATTCCTCCTGTTATCACGCTTTACAGACAGGATCCTGCCATGGTTCTCTGAAAGCTCCAGCGGAACGTCGTCATAAATTAGCGCTCTTTTCTACATGGACTATTTGGGTATCTTGCGTCTACAAAAAGCTGTAAGTACCTGGGAGAATGCGAGGCGAAGTATCTGGTCCGGGTGCTCACGGGGCTTGTACGACCCGAAAACAGGCACGTGCTGGTCGAATGGATCTTCACCCGGCAAACTAGCTGCCGATCAAAACCGATCCTTCTCGTGATGTACTAGCTAGCGGACCTCCAATGGTTTCGAGGCTCCCGGATATTGCCGCCACGTTGACCGTCATCGGTTGCTTCTGCGTAGCCAGAACCTGCGTTGCCGAGACTCCTCTATGATATGCGTGGAAGCAAACCAGAAGCCTACCAAAACAATTGGATTTCTTTTACCACGAAAGGGATTCTTGTAAGATGGTTATGAGTGCGAAATGCAGTGATATATTACTTCAGTTTTCTTAAAATACTTATGACACATTCTACCGTGGCGTTACAACGTTTTGACGCCTTTATGGATTCACTACACGGTGTTCAATAAGTTTGGAAACACCATATAGCTTGAATTAATTTTAGGTCATAGAATACTGATCAAATGCAGCATATGGTTTTGGATAACGTCTTTTTCTACTTTTTTATAAGCTCTAGATGTATCTAATGTTTGTTAGCTCCGGCACGCTGGAATAATTTTTGAAAAGTTGCTCAAAGTCTAAAACGTTGACTTTTGAGTTAACATCTCACTATAGTAAATTAAAATAACTAAATTAATAGACATAAGCTTTACACTGCTATTTCAGTGATGATATGCCGATAAATTTCGAAGTTAAGTCAAATTGTGCTTGTTTCTATGAAAAAGGCATAAATACATTATATAAAGCCAATATATGTCAAAATTCGCAATAGGGATATAATCAAGTTTTGGAAAAGATAATTATGGGTTAAACTGAGATATAACGCAGCCTTGCTTTTTTACAAAACAAAAATCATTAAAACAGGTACAGTGACAATTTTAGCAATTTTAAAGATTAAGGTAAAGTTACTCACCCAATGTGAATCTTATAGATTATTTCGTATGGTCATAGTTGCTACCACTAATGTTGAGGACAACAACCTAATTTGATTTAACTAAACTTCATTACTCAATAACAATTAGACGAAATACCAATGAAAGACGTGCGTGCCGACCGAAAGAAACTTGAGACACATTTGCATTTTTTACAAAAAGGATAAAGGACAGATACTGTATTTGATCAGTATTACGTGAGCTTTCAATTAATACATTCACTTTGCAAATCTGTATTACAGATGGGAAATAAATTCAATTTGTTTGTGTATCCGAACTTATTGAACATCGTGTATGAGGTCTTCAGTGAGCCTAGTGGTTGAGGCTATGGATTGCCAATTCGGAGACCGCGGGTTCGATTCCCGTTCCGATTGGGAAAATTTTCTCGACTCCTTGGGCATAGTGTATCATTGTACTTGCCTCACAATATACAAAAGTCATGCAATGGCAGGCAAAGAAAGCCCTTCCAATTAATCACTGTGGAAGTGCTCAAAGAACACTAAGTTGAAGCAAGGCAGGCCAAGTCCCAGTGCGGACGTAGAGCCATAAAGAAGAAGAAGAAGAAGTATAAACTTGCTTTCAAGGGAAGCGTACCGCTTAAAGTTTTCGATCGAACCGCGTTTCCGAAATACTTCGAACGCCGTGGATTTCCCGCGATAGATTTCTGTGCACTCGCTATCCCACCACGGATTGGGGGGATTCCTGCGAGCCGACAGAGCTGGCACTGGTCGACGTTGTGCCTGAAGCGCGCTACTGAGGATCAGCTCGGACAGAAACCGATACTCTCCCCGCGGTGGAAGGATTTCTACCGATTGCTCACCATCAATGATGGCTTCTGCGTACTTCTCCCAATCAATGTGCTTGGTGAGATCGTAGGCGATGTCGATAGATGGTGGTTGATGTGACCCATTGGAAATAGAAACAACAATCGGCAGATGATCACTACCATGGGGATCCTGGATAACCTTCCATGTACACTCCAGCGATAGTGAGCTCGAACAGATTGAGAGGTCTAATCGGCTGTTTCTAGGGCTGCCATCTTGAGCTGGAGGTGCGACTCGTGTAACTTCTCCGGTATTCAAAATTGTCATGTTGAAGTCGTCGCAGAGGTCATACAGTGATAGACATTCGTTTAGCCGAGGCTAAAAAATTTTCAAAAAAGTGTCAAAAAACTCATACAAAAGATTTTATGATAAAATTTTTTTATCGTAGTGATAGTATATCTAGTACTGTTTCTTAAAAATGTGATACATCACACTTACATATACACTGAAACAAAAACGAGGGTAAAACTCCTTCAAATGTCATTCTTCGCCTAGACATTCGTTTAGCCGAATGGTACGATTTTTAGAATTCCATAATAAAAAACCATCAAATTTCAAAAAATATCCAACAAAGCCATTTTGTATGGTGATCTGCATTATATATCGACTTGTTTTGGAAGTGTTGCCATATTAATTTTGCATGCATCTCATATAAATATATCATAATATTGCAAATGTTTCCAAATTGAGATTAGATGTAGTTATTTTAATCGGAAGTGTTTCAAAAGAATCTAATGAAAGTTTCATGACCAAAGCAGGTTGAAAATTTATGAAAAACAATGTTTTAAACAGAAAAAAATAACGCAAACCATAAAAAAATCACGTATTTAAGTATTGTTTTGATGAAATATGATGGTTTCACTTGCACAAATCACAGCGTTCACTACTATTACGTCTTCTAATAGCTCCCAATATCTTCTAGACTGTATTCCGGCTGAAATAACATACATTGAACGGCTCATATTTCGAGAAATGGCACCGAAAGTATTCAAATTTCTGGCATGAACTACTTGTTTCATAATTTAGACATTCTTTTCAAATAAATCATGTTAAAAATGAATGTGGTTTACAACTAAGACTTATTTATAATATATTTCTTCAGATTGAATGAAATAAGCCAATTGTTTGACCATATCTTGCATTTTTGTATGAGCATCTTCTTTTGAATAAACAGGGTACAAAAAATCTGACACTTCTTGCAGTTCTTTCACTTTGCAGTCTTCTAACTCATTTAGTAATGCTAGTATCAAACAGATATACTCCACAGGCATTAGAGCACGTCGTTATTTCAATGCAGAACTATTTATTTTAGCTTTTATCAATCCCATTTTAAAGTTTAACCAACAAAAACCAATATACTTAATTTTTTCATGACATTTTATGCAATAATTTGAACATTTCTAACAATAATTCTGTGCCATATTTTCAAAACAGCTAATCTAGCTTACGTTTGAGTGTTTACAGAAATCATTTTTCTTAAATAAATTTGTTTATCGTCGCTTCTTTTTATCGGGACATTTTTTTATAATATTTCTCTGAATTTCACAAATAAATAAACTTTTGAGGTCAATTATCTTGCTAACACGTCATAAACTAAATGCTTTGGAGTATATCCTCGAAATATACCCACGAAATTGCAAAAAGTCTATTGAAAACCAATTTTTCATTTATCTCGGATAAACGAATGTCTAGGCAAAAAATGACATTTGAAGGGTTTTTACCCTCGGTTTTATTTCAGTGTAAATGTAAGTTTATTGAATCACATTTTTATAAAACAGTACTAGATATACTATCACTACGATAAAAAAGTTTTATCATAAAATCTTTTGTATGGGAGTCCTGACACTTTTTTTGGTCTCGGCTAAACGAATGTCTATCACTGTATATCAAAGTTGATCGGCTGTCATCGTACAGTTCCCCCCAGCCTGTACCATGGGAGTTGAAATCTCCCATGAGCAGCCGTGGCTCAGGCATATGTGAGCAGATGTGGGCGAGATCCCTGCGAGATATCGCAGTTCTCGGAGGAAGATATATAGAGGCAACACTGAGGGTTTTACCTCGGATAGTCACCTCACATGCGACGGCTTCGATGCCTGTCATCGGATGAGAATCGACTCTGTAAAATGCAACCGGCTGCGATGCGGTCATGTTTTTGAAGTCATCATCTGTTTCAGGTCAAACATTTGATTGAGGCGTAGTTTACGAGTGATATTTTTTCTTTAACAAAAAAATTCTTTGCATCCCCAATTGCGTCCTAATTTGAACACGTTTTGCCTTTCTCGTACACTAAGTGTACTGGAAAGGCTATATGTTCACTCCAAAAATGACTTTTCGATAGAAGGCCCGGAGGGTCGAGTCACATATACCAATCAACTCAGCTCGACGAATTGAGGTGATGTCTGTGTGTATTAGGGTGCCAATGAAAATCGAATTTTCGAATTTCAAAAACGGGTAGTGCTCAAAAGCTTCGTCTCCTCAAAAAAAGTCCCCATGCAAAATTTCAGCTCAATCGGACTTCGCTAAGGGGTGGCCCAAAGCGGTCAAAGTTTGGCTGTTTTGAAACACGAAAAATATCCCAAGGTAGGGATACATGAAAATTTCGAAATCGAAAATTTTTTTTTGATGCCAAATGCCTTAAAAGTGCATGAAACGTCGAGATCTGGTGTTATCTCAAAATTTTTTTTTTGGAAAAAAATTGACTTTTTGGACTTAGAAAATTTTTGAGTTGGGGGAGTGAAATGAATTTGAAATGGAGGATTTGAATTTAGTTGCTGAAATATTCATAGCAATAGTACTGGAAAATGTCTTATATCATCGTTGGCAACTGCTAGCATATTATATATCATATATCGTTAGGGTGGTTCACTTATTTTGCATTAGGGTGGTCCTTTTTGTAGAAAAAAATAAAAAATAAGATAATAGTATTGACAATCTCTTATATAACTGTAAGTCCTTTTCAATATTGAATATATATAATATTTCATTAGGGTGGCTCATTTTTTTAAATTAGGGTGGTTCTTTGAGATGTAAATTAACAACAAAAAAATATTTCCAGAAAAATTACCTGTCATATTTTTGTATAGTTTAAAACTACGATCCTTTATTGGCATGTAACACTTTGTTAAGATATTCCTAGACCAACATGTGGAAAGGGCGTAACAACCATTGCGAATTTCTACTTCTCCTGTCCCTCCCGGGCGTATCACCAATTATTTATAAAATCTTTTATTTTCATTTTTAAATTTTGAATCTTTTTTGTTTTGGGTGCTTCACTTATTTTGCATAAAAGTGGTCCTTTTTGTAGAAAAAAAATTAAAAAAAACGATAATAGTATTTGTATTTGTATTGTATTTTCCGTTGGGGTTGTTTTTTTTTGGAAATTAAAATCAAAAAATTCTTCCAGAAAATTCAATCAGGTAATATTTTCCGTATAGCTTCAAGCCATGATTTCCTACAAATCATTCGGTGACTTATCTATAATGAGATATTCTCTAATTATTATCTCTCCTCTCGTTCTATTTCATTAATCACGGCATCAATATAGTGATTAAAACCGATTTCTATCTACAGAGTTAAATATTGTGGTACGGACTACCAAAGAGATTTATTTACTAGAGAGGTTCATCTCATTGTAAGATTTTAAAAAGTTTTGTGAGACTAAATTTAAAAATTCAAGTAAATATTTATTCAGCTGTTTCTATGAGGAAGAAGAGTTTAGTTTGAAGAGTAAAACTGTTTGTTGAACCCCTAAGATGGGGAAGTTTTTCATTAATGCGGTATTTGCAGATATAATTAACTTTTGCAATGGCCAAGCATGTCCGTACTGAGCGGATGAAATGTGTGCTCTTTTGATTTACACCATCATTGTTCCTGATAGTGGTACTTTGTAACTTGTTTTTCAAAAATACTTTTAAGGCAGAGAATTTCACTCGAATCTTTAAGCTGTCAGTGTCATTTTAACTCAAAATTTTCCAATCTTTCCGAAAAAAATACTTTTGAAACTGGAGAAATACGAAGTACATCCGAAAAGGGCCAAAACTTATTAAGTTATCAAAAAAATCAATATTAAATCAGTAATATCTTCTGAACGGTGCATCTTAGAAAAATGTTACCGAAGCACTTTTAGCTTGCAAATTTGATGTTCTTTCATAAAATTAGGATGACAAACTTTTTTTGTCTTTTCTTAATAGCTTTTTTGAAAATCGTATTTTTTTTAACATTTTTTTTTTCATTGTAACCTATTTTTCTCCAGAACAACCCACTGTGCACTAGATAGCATTTTCAGTCAGCTATAACATAAGGATAATTAAAAAATTATTGACATGTAACTTTTAAGGGGAAATCTATATTTTAGTTCAAAACACAAAAACCAAACTTTTTTTTACCGTGCATATTTTTTCCATATAGCACCAACAATTGTCTAAAACTTCGCCGAAGACACCAAACCGATCGGACAAACCGTTTTCGAGATACAATTTTTTGAAGATATCATGTGCATTTTTCATAGGCCCCTCTCATAAGTAACGCTAGATTCAAAATGGCGAACCAAGTATGCAAAACGGTTTTTTTCTCCCCCAAAGACTTGTATGCAAGTTTTAATTGAAATAAAAAAATATGAAATGATATGGAACCGCTCAGCAATCAAAGTGTAAATTCGTCGAAACAAATCTAAACTAACGATTTATGCCAACAAATTTCATAGTTTCAAGCATTTTAAGTTGACTACTCAACTTGCACGCAAGTTTTGAAGGTTGGCTTGTATGGCAAATATTGTACCCAAAATAAAATGCTTAAAATTATCAAATTTATTTATGTAAAACGAAATATTTGGCATAAATCGTTAGCTTAGATGTTAATCGACCAATTTACACTTTAATTGCTTAAAAAAATAATTTTCATGCTAAATGGCTTTCAGTCAAAAAAGCCCAAAATCACATATTTTGCCCTATAAATTGAGGTATAGCTCAAAATCCTGACGTGCTGGAGCAAATCTGAGCCCGATTCGGATTCAGCGACCCAGAAACTGTCAGAGACATATAAGTTCGCTTCTGAGACAACAAAATGTTTCGCTGTGTAATAATTCTTTTGTGTGCTGACTGCCTTGTACAAATGAGTGCAGTTCAAGTTTAGAAATGTTGTTTGAATCGATTATGGATTTACCAGACACATTTTTTTGGATTATATGATATCAAAATATAGTTGAAAAGATATTGCGATTACTATCCAAAAACTGCAGATGTTTCAAGAACCCTTTATATACTGCTTTGGCAACTTCTTCGTCAACAGCCCTGTAGATTTTGAGCGATCCTATCAAACATGTTTGTGCCTATGAACTTCAGACATTACGTATGTCAAACATACCATTTCAGTTGGTTATCCGAAAAACATCAACATTCGAGTTGATTTTACAAATTAAGGTCATTGTTTACTGAAATTGCAGCACACGAAGACAGAAACCAGTTTTTCAATATATTTTTACAATGAATACGATAAATTGTGCTAACCTTTGATGAGCTGGCTTAGGTAACGCAAAAGTGTGTCGGTAAAGCAACATTTTTAGTGAATAAATAATTTTTCCCATCTATCTCGTATTATGGAAAGCAGTGATCATATAGGTCTTTCTTTTGTCATCGTGTGTTTAATTCCAACGTTAAATTATTGTATGTTTTTGTTCGTCCCATCACGTTAGAGTTTAGGTTTACTCACCACTTCGGTATGCTATATGGTAATCTTGTAGCTAAAGTATACTTTGTTTAGATAGATAGAAAGCAACCTACTGATGTTCTTTCCCCAGTAACGTAACTGTGTTTTCGGAAATGAAGCAGCCCAAGGCCAAGAATCTTTTTAGAAAAGAAAAACAAAAAACTTTTGTTGCACATCATCATCGCCAAACAAGCTGTCATAATTTGGATACGTTTAAAATCAGTTTATTATTCCATATTTTAAACCATAATAAAGATCTGGACCAACATTTGTGTTGCCTAACAACCATTGCAAACGCTTACTTTTCTCGTCCATCCTGGGCGTATCTCAATATTTTATGCAAACTTTTCCCATTAACAGATAGAGGAGAGTCAGCTCTATCTGTTACTGGTAAAAGAATCCAGGGACATAAAAAGTAGAAATTCGCAATGGTTGTTACGCCCTTTCCACATGTTGGTCTAGGAATATCTTAACAAAGTGTTACATGCCAATAAAGGATCATAGTTTTAAACTATACAAAAATATGACAGGTAAATTTTCTGGAAATATTTTTTTGTTCTTAATTTACATCTCAAAGAACCACCCTAATTAAAAAAAATGAGCCACCCTAATGAAATATTATATATATTCAATATTGAAAATGACTTACAGTTATATAAGAGATTTTTAATACTATTATCTTATTTTTTAATTTTTTCTACAAAAAGGACCACCCTAATGCAAAATAAGTGAACCACCCTAACGATATTTGATATATAATATGCTAGCAGTTGCCAACGATGATATAAGACATTTCCCAGTACTATTGCTATGAATATTTCAGCAACTAAATTCAAATCCTCCATTTCAAATTCATTTCACTCCCCCAACTCAAAAATTTTCTAAGTCCAAAAAGTCAATTTTTTCCAAAAAAAAAATTTTGAGATAACACCAGATCTCGACGTTTCATGCACTTTTAAGGCATTTGGCATCAAAAAAAAATTTTCGATTTCGAAATTTTCATGTATCCCTACCTTGGGATATTTTTCGTGTTTCAAAACAGCCAAACTTTGACCGCTTTGGGCCACCCCTTAGCGAAGTCCGATTGAGCTGAAATTTTGCATGGGGACTTTTTTTGAGGAGACGAAACTTTTGAGCACTACCCGTTTTTGAAATTCGATGGTCAAATTTTTCCCATACATTCCATTGGCACCCTAGTGTGTATGTATGTGTTTTTTTTTTTTTTTTTTTTTTTTTATAGAATGAGGAAACCTGTTGGTTAGCAACACCGTAGGAAAACCACATTCTGCACTACCTGACCTTGCTCCGCGGCACGCCCGTTAGGGATTACTTCGTAGAGGAGGGGGGGGACTGTGCTTTCGCACTCTCGCTCATCTGTCAGCCATCACACTCGGCATATCTCTAGGGGGCCAACTCGACTAACTGTTGGTCGGCCCGCCATTTCCTTTGGAGGTGGAGCACGATTGTGGATACCGTGTTCGACACGACATTCCACTCGTCCACCCCCGTACACATCCTCTCAATAATGTTATCGGGAGTAGTATCCCTGCCGCATACCTCTAACATGCTCGACCTCTGCTCCGCAAAACGCGGGCACTCGAAGAGTACATGTTCCGCCGTCTCCGCCCTGTTTGCACACTCCGGGCATGAGGGTGAGTTTGCATGCCCGAACCTGTGCAGGTACCACCTAAAGCACCCATGGCCCGACAGAAATTGTGTCAGGTGAAAGTTCACTTCGCCATGGGGTCTACACGTCCACCGGGACACGCTCGGTATGAGCCTGTGTGTCCACCTACCCTTTGTTGAAGAGTCCCAGACTCTTTGCCATTTCACCATAGACGAAGTTCTGGCGTTTCGTCGCGCACCTCTCGTACCACTTTCATCGTAGCACTCAACATCCTCGGCCAACACCAGTGCTATCGGCATCATGCCCGCTAACACGCATACCGCGTCTTTCGAGACAGTCCGGTAAGCACTGGCCACCCTGAGGCACATCAGCCTATGTACACTCTCTAGTCGGTCAACATTCCTCTGCAGCTTGAGCGCGTTCGACCATGTGGCGGCGCCATACCGTAGTATGGACACCGCGACTGACGCGAGCAGCTTCCGCTTACTCGAGACAACTGCCGAACTGTTTGACATCATCCTAGACAATGCCATAACCGCTACACTCGCCCTCTTACAAGCATACTCGACATGACTACTGAAGCTCAACTTGTCGTCGACCATGACTCCAAGGAGCTTCAGTGAGCGACAGGACTCGATCGAGCACCCGCCCGTGGTGACGACTGCCTGCTGTGCAGACTGGCGGTTGTTCACCACCACCACCTCTATCTTGTGGTGTGCGAGTGTCAGTTGCCTCGACCTCATCCAGCCCTCCACTATGTCAATCGCATGCGCTGCCGTCAATTCCACCTCTTCGAGCGACTCACCGTATACCACCAGGGTAATGTCGTCGGCGAAGCCAACCAACTTTACTCCCGGTGGTAGTGCTAGCCTCAGTACTCCATCATATGCCGCGTTCCACAGTACCGGACCCAAGATGGATCCTTGCGGTACACCTGCAGTGACATTGTACTGTTTTTGGCCTTCCTCGGTGTCGCAAATCAGCACCCTGTTCTGGAAGTAACTACCCAGAATACGCCTTAGGCCAGCCGGGACACCTAAGCGAGATATGGCGCTCTCTATGGCGGCCCAGCTTACACTATTGAAGGCGTTTCTAACGTCTAGCGTTACGATCGCGCAGTACCGTATGCCTCTCCTCTTTTTCTGCAGCGCAATTTCGGCCAATCCAGTCACCGACCTAATGGCATCCACTGTCGATCTACCTTTGCGAAACCCGTACTGGCTGTCTGATAGCCCCGCGTTGTCCGACCTCTCGGTATAGACCAATAACCTTGACAGAATGATCCGCTCCAGGAGTTTCCCGGCCGTGTCCAGGAGGCAAATTGGTCTATAAGCCGACGGGTCGCCTGGTGGCTTCCCGTGCTTGGGCAGTAGAACCAACTTTTGCCTTTTCCACCTCTCCGGAAACTCGCCTCTATCCAAGCATCTCTGCATAGCCGATCTGATCATGTCAGGGCTAGCCTCGATGGCCGCTTTGATAGCCACCGTCGGAATGCCATCCGGGCCCGGGGCCTTGTTCAGCTTAAGTGATTTCGCAATTGCGGCTAACTCCTCATTCGTCACTGGGGGAACCTCACTCGGACCAGGATGGTCTTGTGGTGTGGGTGCCCATGGTCTCACCTCGTGGTGCGGGAACAACGTTTCCACGATCCTCTGCAGCATCGCGGGAGAGCGTTCCGGTGGTGCAGATGTGCCTTTCGTTTTGCACATGACTACGCGGTACGCATCACCCCAGGGGGTTGTGTTGGCCGTCTGACAGAGATCGTTGAAGCACGCCCGCTTACGCGCCTTGATCTCTTTGTTCAGCGCCAACTTTGCCGCCCTGTATGCCACCTCTCGCTCCGCTCTCGACTCATCGGTCCGGGCTCTCTGCATCCTTCTCCTTGCCCTGTGGCAAGATGCACGGAGCTCCGCGATTTCTTGACACCACCAGTACACCGGTCTTCGTCCATTCCTGGGTATGGATCGCCTCGGCATTGCCGCATCACACGCTCGTCTCAAGGTACCAACTAGACCGTCGCTAGACAAGTAGTCTGTATTCTGCTCCATGAGCATCCGCTCCACAAATGCCGGCTTATCGAAACTCGAGGTTAGCCATCCTCGGTGAGTGTCGGTTATCCTCGACTGCTGCCGTCTACCGCCCTGTTCGATACTGTATCGAATCGCCAGGTGATCACTATGCGTGTACCCGTTATCAACTCTCCAATCTGAGCTAGGGTTAAGCCCTGGGCTCCAGAAGGTCACATCAATGATGGACTCCGCACCGTTTCTGCTAAAAGTGCTTACACTGCCGACATTCGCGATCTCAACGTTCAATCCCGCCATAGCTTCGAGTAGAGCCCAACCTCTCTCGTTCGTAGAGCGACTGCCCCACTCGACCGCCCACGCGTTAAAGTCCCCACCGATGACCAAGGGGCTCAGTCCAGCTAGAGCGCTTGACAGCGAATCTAGCATGGACGAGAACTGACCTATCGGCCACCTAGGTGGGGCATAGCAGCTGCAGTAGTAGACTCCGCCGATCTTCGCAATCGCGAAGCCCTCGCACGTCGTGGAGATTATCTCCTGGACCGGGTACCGACCGGTCGTACAGATCGCCGCTTTCTTGGCCTTATCCGCAACCCAGTTCCCGTTATTGGGGGGGATGCGGTATGGGTCCGAAAGAAGCGCGATGTCTATACTCGACTCCGAGGCGGATTGCCACAACAGCTGCTGCGCGGCTTCACAGTGATTCAGGTTCAACTGTGTGACTTGCGTCATTTTCGGCCGTTACGTCCACTTATGCTTGGGCACTTAGGCCCAGTGTATGTATGTGTGTGTGTATGTATGTGTGTATGTGTGTGTACAAAAAAAACTCACATCACTTTTTGGCAGTAAACCTCATCCGATTTCAATGACCGACGGTTCATTCGACGCGGAATCTGGTCCCATTGTTTCCTATTGAAAATGGTTCGAATCGGTCCAGCCGTTCCGGAGATATGGCCATTTAGGTGTTCCGGAACGGTACCCCAGGAAGGGACCAGATATGAAAATGCATCAAACCTATGCATGCGACACATCAAACCACGGCATTTAACCTGATGAGCGGTAAGCAGGAAAATAGTCTCAGACCATATCTGAACCGGTAGTGTTCCCGAACCGGTTCTGGGCGTCCCGCTGAAAGTGGCCAAATATGCAATTGAACCAAACCCATGCATGCGACACATCAAACCACGGCATTTTCGATGACCTGATGGACAATGAGCAGGAAAATCATCCCAGACCATATCTGAACCGGTAGTGTTCCGGAAACGGTTCTAGGCGTCCCGCTGGAGGTGGCCAAATATACAATTGAACCATACCCATGCATGCGGCACATCAAACCATGGCATTTTCGATGACCTGGTGGATAATGAGCAGGAAAACCATCTCAGACCATATCTGAACCGCTAGTGTTCCGGAACCGGTTCTAGGCGTCCCGCTGGAGATGGCCAAATATACAATTGAACCAAACCCATACATGCGACACATCAAACCACGGCATTTTCGATGACCTGATGGACAATGAGCAGGAAAATCATCTCAGACCATATTTGATCCAGTAGTGTTCCGGAACCGGTTCCGGGGTTCCCGCCGAAGTGGTCAAATCTGAAAGCGAAACAAATCCGTACATGCGTCACATCAAATAGTGGCTTTTTAGATTACCTAATAAACGGCCAGCAAGTGTTTCGAAATCGGTTTTGAGTGGCCGGGAAAGGCCAAATGTAAAAGTAAACCAAATCCAGGCATGTGACACATCAAATCGTGGCTTTTGCGATAACCTGATGAACAGTTAGCTAGAAAATAGCCTTAGGTCACACTCAAGACAACTGGTAGTGTTCCGGAATGGGTTCCGAGAGTCCCGTCGAAATTGTCAAACTCTGCATGTGACACCTTCAATTTGCAACGTTTTTGGTTAACCGATGAGCAGTTAACAAGACATTAATGTCAGACCATATTTGGTTCAGCCGGTAGTTACCCAGAATTAGATCCGGGTAGTAAAATGTAAAATTTAACCCTACCTATGGATGTGGTGTATTAAATCACGACCAGTCTTCTAAACATTCGACATTTTTCACTACCTTCATTTCGTTGCCGCAGTCGGGTGTCAGCCTTCTTTGTTACATTCGTGCGCTACCGTTACCTCTTACCTACACACAACACGAGCAGTAGAACGAAGATCAATAAACATAAGAAAGAATCAAATCAATGTCATCTGACACGATGACACGTGTGTAATTCTAGCATTACGCATAGATTCTCAGCCAATTCCGATTATGAATGTTAATATGAGTTTATTCTTGCATATTGCATTGAATACGGCACACAGATGGGCAACATAGCTCTTGTTATAGAAGAAGACAGGAATAACAAAAGCCGAACCGTCTTCCGAAGCCGCTATCGTGGTGAAGTGCATTCGTTTGACATTTTTGTTTCGAACAGTAGTTTGATTGATTGTGTTGCGAATACCGGAGACAAAGGAGGCCGAATATCGACGAAAAGGTTAAAATGACTGTGATCTCTAACAAGACCGATCACGACTTATCGACATCCTGATGGAAAAATAGGGTCAGACCACATTAGATTCCCGGTAGTGTTTCGGGTTCAGCTGTGGATTCGAAAGTGGTTAAAAGTAAAAGTGAATCAAACTCAACCATGCGATACATCAAATCGCGGTGATTAGGTAAAGGTGAAAAATAAGCAATAAAATAATCTCAGACCATAATTGGGACAACCGGTAGTGTCCCACCGGATATTACCAAATACAAAAATGAACCAAACCCATATATACGACACATCAGATCGCAGATTTTTTGATAATCTAATGCAGTGATCCTCAGCCTAACTGTCTTTGTGGGCCAAAATTGAATTTTGAAATGAGACTGCGGGCCGCAAGCCATTCAAGAGCTGATTTTCAACAAACAATTTTCAAGATTCAATACAATTCATTTGTTTGATTTTTTTTTCAAAATATTGAACTGAAGCAAAGAACAAATCGACCTGGTTATCAGGAAATTGTATTTCACTTGGAAAAAATCTGAAAATCGTAGGGAATTGAACACAAAGGTTTTAAGACCGTAATATCTAGATTTTGTAGTTCTTGGTATTTAAAATGCTAAGCAAATTATTTCAGACTAATTACTTAAAAGTCATACGCAAGATAAGCAAAAGCAATGCTGGCGTAGATTTTATGTACAGAACTATGGAAGTTCTAGACACGAACCCGGACTTTTTCCAGTAAAACCCCTGGATCCAATTGAAACATATTTCCAAATTTCTTATTGAAGCTTAGGGATTTCCGGAAAAGTATATCGAACCCTTAATTTAAAAAGCATCTTGGAATTGTGATGTTTTTTGGGACTTCTTGTGGATATTGAGAAATTTCAAAATAATTTGTAGGGGTTTTAGGGAAATTCCGAAAACTGCCTGGAGATACAGTTTTGGAAATCTTTGATGTTTTGTTTTTAGTTTTTTTTGCGTAATTCCTTAGGAAGCCAATTAAGAAAAAACTGCTGACATGATTTTCTGAGCAATGTATAGAAGTACTTGTAGTATTTGTAGCCGATTTAGAATGGATATTTTGAGAGGAATTCCCAAAAGTATTGCTAGGGGATGAAGAATATCTTGCCCAATCCATGAAGTTTTTTAGCGAAATCCTAAAAGTTTGGGCAACACTTCCTTTTAAAAGAAGTTAAAGGCAAAAATCCTGTACTTTTTTGAATAGTTTCCTGGTAGTAGTGCTGAATATAAAGTATATCGAATACAATGAAGTTTTTTGCCGATCAATACAAAACAAAAATTCGGCAAATTAAACAAATTACTAATGACGAGTTCTGCCACAAGTCCAAAATTCATGGTAGAGAATCTGTGAAATTCAGCCTAAACTCATTAATTAAATGAAACACACACAAATTTTGGAAAAATTTAAATAGTTAATATTCATTCTCATTAAAGTTTTAAATATGGTGAATTTTCTAATTTTCATTGTGGAATCTATAAGTGGGCCACTTTCTTATACATTCCAAAATCAGTTCGCGGGCCGCACAAAACCTGGTCGAGGGCCGCATGCGGCCCGCGGGCCGCAGTTTGGTGACCACTGATCTAATGAACGGTTAGCAAGAAAATAGCCTTAGATCACATTAGAGACTAGCTTTTGTGTAGCAGAACCAACGTTCATGTGAAAAATTAAATCGTGGCTTTGTTTAATGGCCTGATAAACGTTAGGTATGAACAACAGTGACGAATCGGTCTAAGTTCACATATATGAAAGAGAACAAAATATAGACAAAACTAAAGCGATCTCACCAAATCGTACCATTTCAGATTCCTAAGGTGTAAATTTATAGCAGGATGGGTCAACGTTGAATGGAAAAATAAGAATTTGATCACGTCAACAGAAGATGGTGGCTGTTTTAAGGAATTTTGAGCTCTAAAACTATGTAAAATAAGTGTGTTTGGTATAGGAAATATGTTCGGAGTCCACCAGAGTAGCCACGATAGCGGTCCAAAATCCAAGATAATGGCCCAGTATTCAAGTAAGTGCCTATTTTATAGGATTTTCAATTCTTGCATTTTTGTATGGAAATATGTTCAGAATTCAAAATTTGTAATCAGCAAACCCAAGCTGTCCACTGTTTCACAAGGTCTGCAATATAACTATAGTTTGAATAGGGAAGAATGCCGGTCTTCGTCCAAAACTGGTAACCAGAAAATCATAAACGACATGCCAAAATTCAATACGGCAACTATTTTATGTAATTTTAGGTCCAAAAATGAATACCAGGACATCCAAGATGGTGTCGCAATGTTCAAGATGGCGGTTAGTTTAGTTGTGGTAGATATCTGAAGTCATAAAATGATGACCGGAAAATCTAAAATGACGTGTCAAAATTTTGCGGCTTCATGACACTTATATGGTTTGAATTTTGTTTTATAATTTCTGAATATTGGATATAAAATGTATTCATATTGAGTAGATTTAGCAAGCAGTTTTCATTTTGTATTTATGTCAATGTCGTCAACATGTCGCTTGAGTTTTGTTGAAAGGATATTTTAAAGCACGAGAAAGGCACCATCACCGCTAGGTGGATTAATTAGAGTTTTTATTTATTATAACACATTTCAGCTAAGAGAATTAGATTTTTTCATAACTCTCCTAGTATTTTCGAAAATTTTCTTTTTTGTTGTGGGAAATATTACGCGCTTTTCAAGTGTTGGTCCAGAAAAGTTAACTGTTTACAAACTTTTTGCTGTCAAAATGGGGTTCAAAGCACAGTGGGGGTCGGAGATGTTGGCTCGCTTGTTTACTGTGGGGTAGTATTCGGATGACAAGTGGCTGGGTTGAACGCTCTCTGCTCTTCTCTCGGTGGGCTGCTGCTGTCGACGACGATGAGCTTAGGTACTCACTGGAAGCAGTGTTGCGAATACTCACTTGCAAGAGTGATACTCATTTGCTTCTATCTCAGTCCAGAAGCATGCTATCAAAAAATGATGTTTGAAGGGGTTTTAGATTGTAGTTTAATCTAAAAGTTTGCTGAATAAAGTAAAGGTCGCAGACGCATACCAAAGTTGTGAGAGAGCTGTGAGTACGAGGTGAGTAAAATTCGTGTAATTTATACTCACCTTGTACTCACAGCTCTCTCACGGTTTTGGTATACGTCTGCGACCTTTACTTTATTCAGCAAACTTTTAGATTAAACTACAATCTAAAACCCCTTCAAACATCATTTTTTGATAGCATGCTTCTGGACTGAGATAGAAGCAAATGAGTATAATTTATTGCTAGTGAGTATTCGCAACACTGACTGGAAGAACCCGATCACGGCCGTGTGAGCGGCGCGGTGTGCGGGGGGTGCTGCACTGCAGCGCTCAATAATCGGTCAATGTGACACGTGATATAATGAAAACGTGAACTTTACTCAAACCAAACGAACTTTTGCGGCAAAAATTGTGGCCTAGCCAACCGCACGCGTCCCACTAGGGATAATCACTTAATAACTTGATTATACTCGGAAACACTAGCACTTTGAAAATAGCCACCGAACAAGAAAGTATCGGGAGACAAAGCGGATGAACGAAAAGTTGCGACTGTCTCGCACGAACGCTCGCCAAAGAGTGTCTAAAGGCATTGCTGGAGGAATTTTTTGAGAAATTTCTGAAGAAAATCATTTATGAATCCATGGAGGGTTTCCTGCAGAAATTCCTGAAAAAAATCCTGGAGTAATTCCTGGGGGAATCTGTGGAGGATTTCCTAAAAGGATTCCCTGGAGGCAGCTTGGAGAAATTTTTTTTGGAGGAATTCCTGAAGGAATTCATGCACGAATCCTTGGAGGAATCTCTGTAGATTGCAAAAAGGATTCTGATTGAAATTTCCTATCTAGAAATTCTGACTTTGTCTACTTCAATTCTAGCGTCACTAATTGTCCTAGATTGAATTCTTTTGACCACCACATTTTTTTTAATTGATAATTTTCTCGAAATATTCCGTCGTACTTGACACGTTTAGAAAATTTTATAAGTGTCGAGATAATGACTTCATATTAAATTTTCGCATTATATTGAAATCATCACCATCCGAAGCCTTCTCCAGAATCCCAATATTAAGTACTTGGCGATGTTAGCACCACAGCATGTTGAAACCCCTCTTGAAAATTCATATTGCGTGTAACACCATGATTCTATTTTGCACCATGATCATACACATATATTGCACCATCATTTTAGTGCCCCCCTCCTAAGCAAGAACCCTGCGCACGCTAGTGCCTCAAATAAGGACACTTCGTTTACCAACCTCCAAGCTTCCTTTTTGGAATACAAGAATATTCCTCAACTACATTACGATTCTCAAAATCTGTTATAAGACTGTCTAATTTTCGGATCCACCTCGAGTTTATTCATTCGTTCGTTTTTTCTTCATTCGAGCTCCTTTCCGTCGTCTGATCGTGTACAAAGTTACCTCTTTCAAATAATCCATCCTATCTTTTTTTCATCAGAGCTGACTGCCTAAACCTGAACTATCGTTTCCTATACCTCGCGTGTTTTCTCCTACCACGTGTTCGAGTTTCACTCGGTTTTTTCGGATTATTGGGGAATCCGTGTTCCTACAGATGGGCCTAAAGTTCTGCGATCCTACCAATAATGTCATCGATTCCTTCTCCCAAAAGGAACACGAATGGTTCTTATCTATACCAGTGTTGTAATCAAAGAGGGTTACCTTACAGTCGGTGTAGTATTAGATTGTAGTAATGAGCTGAATTAGTGTATGGTGAGAAGATAAATTCCCCGTTTCTGCGCTTTTTGCACCATGATTGGCTAGATGTTTGGATGGTTCAACTTGGCTTCAGTGTAGCTGTGCTTATATGTAGAAAAAGTTGAGAAAATCAACAAAAGCATTAGAACAAACGTGAAACAACAAAACCACGTTATCCGTCGGATGAACATGGTGAATTCTTCGATCATTTTACGAGGGCGCCGGGTGGTTAGCTTTAACGATATTCCGAGCGTGTGTTAGAGCGGAGTCACGTAGCCGTCTACGGGCGCATGATAAGCCGTAAGGAAGAATGCGGGGTCTGGTCGGATTGCTCACGGGGCTTGGACGACCCGAAAACATACACGTGCTGGTCGAATGGATCTTCTCCCGGCAAAACGAACTTACTAGCTGCCGATCAAAACCGATCCTCCTCGTGATGTACATAGCTATCGGTGCTCCGATGGTTCCAAGGTTCCTGGATATTGCTGCTTAGTTGACAGTCGGTTACTTCTGCGGAGCCAAAACCTGTGCTGCCGTGACTCTTTGTGATATGTGTGTTGCTAGGGTGAATACAATCCAGAAGCCTGCCAAAGCAATTGGATTTCTTTTGCGACGAAAGGGATTCTTGTTAGACGGTTAAACACGCATTATGCAGTGATATATCACTTCAATTTTGTTTGAATGCTTATCAATCAATGAGAGTTTATTTGATATAATGAATGTTTTATGATAAATGTGTACTATTTTTTGTTAAATTGTGTTTATTTGATCATCATTCTGAAGAACTTTAACTCAACTCCGGCTCTGTGCCCATACCAGTAAATTTTCTTCCATTCTTCTTTCTTATGATATGGCCCGTTTGGATTACTAATAGAAAAGAAACAAAAGAAGCTGTTTTAGTTGAGTGCCTTTTTGAAGTGCTTTAAATTAAGAATTTTAGATAGTGGAGCCAGAATTCATTTTACTTCCTCATCTCTCGTTATCCAGCGCTAAGCTCCCAAGACATAGTGTCACGCATTGATGGAGGGTTGGCAAAATGCATTTTGGTTTCGCTAGTGCTCAGTATTGTACTCATAAAGAAATGCAATCGTGGAAATAACATTTTATATTATTTTTTTTTTGCAATCGTTGGTCTGGTTTGCCGCTCATAAAGCCTGTATCCGCAATAATCGGGACACAAAAACATGGCTGCAACTCTGCAATATATACATTAAAATTGCTCAAATTTTGCCTGATAATATCTTAAGATGTGTTTATTTCACCTTCAAAATTTCAATTGAATCGATGAAGTACCTTTTGTTGTAGCAATAAAACAGTAGAACGCGAGCAAGTGCATTTTGTACAGCCCCTGGTTTAGCTTGTTAGCGCTGTAACTTTTGAATTTGACAAAAGAAATGACTGAAATTTTGAACACAACCCTCTCAATATACATCCCTTGCATAGGCAAAATTTCAAAAAAAAATCGATGCACTATCAACAATTTTATAGCCGAAACATGTATTGGGGCCAACCGTGATTTTAGCCCCTCAGACAACAATTAGTGAGCACCCCTATTGTATTGTTGAAAGTACTAGACCAACAATCACCAAATTTTGCAGGAATAATATACACATAATCAACTACCTTCTGTGAAAATTTCATGAAAATTGGCAGAGACATTCAAAAGTTATGAATGGGCAAACATCGCACATGAAAAACATGAAACTTTTTCACTAACACTACCCCCTATCAACACCAGTGTGTCTTTCAATCCAATCGATAAAAGTTGATGAAATTTTGCAAAAAAGTGTCTCTATAAGTGTCATAACTGCTCACGAAATTTCATAATTATCCTCACAGAACTTTGAATTGTAGCGGAAAAGAACCATCTAGTATGCGAATGAAAATTGGTGATGATTGTACAAAATCTTAAAAACCACATCTGTTTGTTTCTCATCCGCAGTTAAAAGTAATGCATCGATTTTAATGAAATTTTACACAAATAATAAACATACAACAAAGAGTTCTCACAGTGCTGTTATTGGTCGTGAGCTTCCCATGACGATGAACAAGTAGGCTCTTTCATCGTCACAAGACAAAACGAGCATTCGCGCACTTCGTCATGTCATTTTGCAATGATCAAGCATCATGACGGAAATTTTCATATTGTTTTGAAATTAAAATTTAAACCTGATCCAAGTAAATTTAGGCTAGCCGTTGTATTTAACAGATAGAGAGGACATACATTCATGCTTTAAAGGATTTGAACAACGAAAAAATCCATGAATGTTGTGGTCATTGCCTTGTTTACAACCATGTCACGCTCCGTCGTGACCGAAAAATGAGCGAATATTGTTAGACTCTCTTGGTCATTGTCTCCCGATTCGATGACATTGAGAGAGGCACTTCTGTAAAATTCGCGTGACGACCCGTGTTGACGCTGACGCTTTTCAAGCCTTTTTCAAAATTTTTGATCAATTTTTATTAATTCAGTACAGAGTTACTGCCATACTTCTGTGTCCCAATTATTGCGGATGCAGGCTTTAGTAGTTGTAGATAGCGACACTAATGCAAGGCCGAATTTACAGATATGGGGGCCCTTTAGGCCGATGCAAATATTTAATTCGATTCATGTCCAATTGAAATCATGTATGATATAATATACTACAATATTGGTACAAAGTAGTTTTCTAAATAACCCTGAATTTGTAAATGCATTTTTGTTATAGTTGAAAAGGTCCAAAGTAGCCTCCACCCGGTTCTATATGGGATGTGTCCAATTGGTGTATGAACAACTTTTTTGTTTATTGTTGGATTTAGTTCAAATTTTAATACAGTAGGGTCTCCTGTTGGACGCTGCCACGCACTTACTTTACGCCCACCGTAATTTCCAGGTTGTCTTCCAACCTATTCTTCTAATTTTTGGAATGTGACAAGCTTGTACTATAGTCTAATCACAGTCAAAAAATCAGCTTGATCGGTTGCAAGACAGCAGGGAAATTTCAGTGGGCGTAATGTGGGTGGCGACGTTTAATAGGAGACTCGACTTTACTTGTAAACTTGTTAGAATTTGAGAAAAAAAATGAAAACGAACGAAATGCTCGAATTGTTTCATCGTGCGCCATATTAGTCACAAAGCGATGAATGCTGTTATCAGTGTTCATTAACATACCATAATTTGATAGAAAATTTATCTTTTCATGAGTGTTACGACGCGCTAGTGGGAGGTGGCCGTAATACGATTGGTCATATCAATCATATAAAAACGCGTACGTAAACGAGCAACTTAGCTTTAATTAAGACACAACTTTACGCAGTACATAAAAGAATACATTGGAGTGGCTATCATAAGTGTTGTAATAAGCCATTTTACGAGACGTTTCCGAACAGCTGATCACAGCAGCGGCGTCAACTGACAGAAGTTCACGCACGTTTGTTTTGCTGGAATCTCGTGTAATTTTCGAAAAGGTACTTGCGTTGCGTTGCGTGATAACGGAGTAATTCGTAGATTGCATACTGAAAGTTGTCATGTTAAAACTTTCATACTCCTATTCTAATTGCTTATGGAATGCTGTTTGGGAAGGTACAGCTATCCAATCAGAGGTTGAAGTCAAAAAGACATGAAAACTTCCATTGCCGGCCACGCCCATCTTCTCCGTTACGAGGATAGGAAAGGATGTGATGATATGACGCCTACTCTACACGAGGTCAGTTGGATACTTGGAATTGGTTGATTGGGGATTCACTATAAGCGAGTGGTGTGGTAAGATTCAAATTGTGTAAGTGTATTTGAGTAGCTCATGTAAATGTGTTGGTGTGAGTGTAAGTGTTTTAGTTTATTTAAACACTAACGTTGGAAGTGACGTAGCTAAGAGATTTTGTCACTCCATGGGCCTTTTTGCTTCAGGGATGGAGCACAGGCATTTGGACCATGTGTCCTGGCTAACAAGCCTAGACTTAAGCGCCATTACTCGCTCTCTGAAACGATAAGAAATACGTTTTGTGGATCGGAAGGGATAATTGGGATTGGAAAATACCTATTTATCTGGAAATTTCCAGAACCCTACTCAGTGCCGTAAGTACCAGGCAACATCATCTACTTATATGTCGCTATTATTTCCTTACACTAAAAGCTTAGCAAACCTACGAGGCCGACAACCTCGATTTTGAAAAAAAAAACACAGTCTTCTCTTTACGGCTGCCTTCCAATGCTTAAATTTAAATTTAATTGATGATAATTTATTGAGAGCTGACTGTTTTATTAAAATTTCCACCATGGTTTCGGTTATCGGCACAATTACCTCTATGAAATTAACACGATTTCAAATGTTAAGTATTTGTGTTGATATACTTACGTATAGCCACAATTCATATACCACCAAGCTCCCTGTTCTTGTTGTGCACAATTGTCACTTCCGATTTCGCTATTATCACTATCTCGAGTTGTAAACATAAATCCCTGGGAATCACTCATCGAGTCTTGCAGAGACCCTGAATACCCGCTTAGTTGTTCGAGCACATACTTCTCATCTTCATTACCAATTTCAAATTCATCATACCTAGCATAACCATAATTGCCATCATAGTCTTCGATTTCCACCATCAGGGTCATAGGATTATTTTGCGTCAACTTGTGCAGCCTTTCGAGCCCTATCCAGAACTCTCCATCAATTTTTCCGAAACCATTCTTATAGTCCTCCCAGTCGCGGTAGAAATTGACCGATCCATCGAAACGATGTTGGATTACGAGCCATCCACCGTCGTATTTTTCCTGCTCACAAAAACCCACAAACGGTTGTTCGTTAGAATCGGGTTGAAGTCGATATTTCCCCGACATTTTGGATGGTTCTTCCGAACATGACTGGAATACATTTTTCGCCTGATTCATTATTATCTGTTCCACGTTGAACAACTTCTGTTCCACAATATCCAATTTTGTTATTTTTCGCTCAAGAATATCTATTGCCTTTTCGGTAATTTCTAATTTTGCTAACTTCTGTTCAAGATAATCTAATTTTGTTAACTTCTGTTCGATAGATTCCAGATGGGTTATCAGCAGTTCAAAACCAAACCAGCTTCCACTAGGTGTCTCATCTCCGTCTTCTACCAGTTTAGCCGCGCAACAAGAAGCCAACGCAAAAGTCACAATGACAAACTTGATAACCATTTTTTTTTATTTCTGTTCTGAAACTGTTAGAGCTGAGTATACTGAAGGGCTGAACTGCTAGCCACTGTGGTATTTATACTCTCAAATGGGATTTGTTTCACATAGCATAGGGTAACCACACCCATTTAAATCGCAGTCTCATTTAAGGGTATTACTTGTTTAAATAAAACTTTCCGTTAACCGGTAGAACGTTAAGCTACAAGGAACTGCACTGTTTTGAATATGTATGGGATTTTGACGTTTCTTGGCCTTGTTGTTTACAAAATTTCTGTTAGAGTGAAAGAGAAGGAGAGAATTTCATGCAGTGCCCTACAGCAGCTGCCAAACTGATTTTCACTGAGGCATCATCGATCTACCACAGACAAACAGACGTAACTTTTAGAGGAAATTCATCAAAAACTTCTGCCTGGTGTCATTTTCATGAGCACACTGCCACCTGTTGGTAGAACCGCGCGCGACACTGTCGGCCATGATGGATTTCGATTTGACGTTTTGCTGACACGCACACTACTACACAAATTGCCTGTAATTTTCGTTTGCATCATTCAGCAACGTGTACACTGGCAAACGTAAAAGCGATCGAACACTAGCGCATCTGGTGGAACGATCGCGCAAATCAAATGAAATTTGAATTGATCGTTAAATGCATGTGCCAAGCCGTTTTGAAGAGTGCTACTTTTGTTTGTCTGTGGATCTACCCTACACGGAGAAAACAAAGTACCCAAATATGAGTTTATTTCACCTAACTTCGGGGTTGCGTGCGGGAACCTATATTTGAGTTCGTGGAAGCGATGTTGAAGTTTTTTTTTTTTTTTTACATTTGATCCCGTGCGGCAAAGTACCTACCGGCTAAGTTTTTTTCACCCAACTGCTAGTTCAAAATACTCAAATTTGATTGACGTCAATATTGTTTACTCAATTTGGCTTCCCGCACCGAACTGTCACAGTTGAGTGGTTTTGCTCTTCGCTCTCTGACAACAACAAACAGAGTGGATGAGAGAGAAGACAAAAAAAAACTCAAAGGTGAGTTTAAAAATACTTAAATTTAGGTACTTGAGTTTCTCCGTGTAGCGATGCCTTGGATAGCCTTGGAAACGACGTCAATGATCATTGTTTGTTGTTGGTTGTGAGTGCAATTCACCTAGCAAGCATACTTTGATTTGGCTTTCAGTTTAACCCTTTGGGACGGATGGGTCATATGTGCCCAGCCGAGAAAATTGACCATAACAAACGTGTTCTAGACCAGCGAGGTTGTACCCAGATAGGTGAAAATGCCGTCTCCAAAGGGTTAAATGATAGGATGATTTTCATAGCTGCCGTAGAACTCTGCGACTACCGCTGTGGATTTTTTGCTAAAATTTTGCAATACAGGTTTGCCTTTTTTATTTATTGTAGTTGACAGGGAGCACGCATGATAGAAAACAATAAGAAAGCATCGGTGCCCATATGGACTGTTTTAAAAATAGGATGGATCTGACGGCATATGATTAAGGAAGATACTCATACCCTAGTTCATTAGCAACTTGTTATCACATGATGTCGAAAATCATGGTACTCGCACAAGCGTATGACGCATTCTCTCGGGGACTCCTAAACGTTACAATAACGCCAGAAAGAGATAGAATTCCATAGTCTCATCAAACGCTCTGCATATGTATTATCTCAACACACTTCGAATACGTTATCAATTCGTACCTAGCACAAATTTTAACACAGCACCTAGCAGGATTAGTAATATGCCATGGACGACACTGATGTCAGTTCACTTAATCCCTCTTGTAGCAATCAAAACATCATCAACTTCGAAACCCCTTTCTGCCTTCAACCCTGGACAACGACTCGCGCAGAGTGTACTCCGGTTGCAAACAGATAAGACGGTTGGAGCACGATAACCCCCCAGTCAGCCAGTGATCGTCCTCCTCTCCTCCTCTTCTTGGCGTAACGTCCTCACTGGGACAAAGCCTGCTTCTCAGCTTAGTGTTCAATGAGCACTTCCACAGTTATTTAACTGAGAGCTTCCTCTGCCAATGACCATTTTGCATGTGTATATCGTGTGGCAGGCACGAAGATACTCTATGCCCAAGGAAGTCAAGGAAATTTCCTTTACGAAAAGATCCTGGACCGACCGGGAATCGAACCCGTCACCCTCAGCATGGTCATGCTGAATACCCGTGCGTTTACCGCCTCGGCTATATGGGCCCTAACATAATTTTATACAGGTCGGACTCGATTATCCGGGTGACCCCAAAATTATTTCACCCCGGATAATCGAATCACCCGAATAATCGAGGCATGCTTCTTGTATTTTATTTTTGATGTTCTTCAATCAAAAACTGTACCTTAAACATAAAAGCTAACATTCATGACGTTGTAGTGCCTAAACTTAACGTCTGGTATTATTACAAGCATGTTTTTTGAAAATGAAATTTTAGCTGAAAAATGTGAAAAAATAAAAACAATTTTCAAATAAGCTAAATCTTATTTACAGGTGTTGTATTTGTTGTTTATCACATTTTTTGACATACTGTAATCAAAATATTTGTAAACAAAGCAAAATCAAAGTATTTCCCCGGATAATCGAGCCATTTTTGCCGGATAATCGAGCCCCGGATAATCGAGTCCGACCTGTAACATAATATGTTATGTTAATAACTTAAAAATAATCGATTATTTTATTCAGTTATTTTACCCAAGTAACACAGCTTCTTTTACTGTTGTTATTCCCTTCTGCTCGGGGAAGTATACCGTAACTACACTAACGCTAACGCTAAATTTCTGAAGGAATCCTTGGAAATTTTTTGGAAAGAATCATTAGAGGAACTCTTAAAGAATCCTTGAAGAAATTGCAGTAGGATTTTTTGGAGCATTTCTTGTAAGAACCGTCTTACTTATAATATCTTCAGAAGTAATCCCTGAAAGAACTCCATGGCCATACATGTGAAATAGACAACTTCTAAGACATGTACAAAATCCTATATTTTAAATGTTAATGCCAAGTAGCTGTTTAATTACATACAACATTATCCACAACTTGAGAGCCAAGGACTACTACTTCGCTGAAGATCCGTGCTTTCTAGGACGTCAGGATAATGAAACCTAACATATCAAAAAATTCGTTTCAGTGAAATTGTGCATCAAATTTTACAACATGCGAGAACTTCAAGTATTGTGAACAACTTTGCTGCACATATGAACTTTGTGGGTGATTTGGATCATGAGATGAAACATCTTAAAAATACCCAATATCACCCCGTGATAGTGAAATTACGTACCTCATCTTCCGCCATTCGAGAGTCATTAGCTTAATGTACAAATTTGATGAAGACATAAACATTCTTGATGGTTCTTATATTGAAGCATGTCAAAAATTGTGTTTTATCCAAGCACAATAAATAAGCCATAGAGCGGTTAATTGACGCACTAAACACTACCCAAAAATATGGATTAGTTACACATTGCATTTAAAAAAAACTATAACTGAGTTTGTTATAATGTTGATATAAGGATTATCTGACCACATTTTAATTTATTGTAACTAACTTTGTTATAATTATGATATAATATGAAATTGTTTTCAGAACGATCCAAACTAATATATCTAAATACACATAACAAACCTTGACACAGAAATCAACCGTTGATATAATTATGTTATGTTTTTGTTATGCCCTTCTGATCGAGTACCTGAAGGTAGTTTATGTAACCAAGGTAGGAAGTGTTATTAAGTCAACAAATATAATAATCCTTGAATGAGATGCAACTTTTTTTTATTTTTCAATCACATAACCTAATTTACAGCTCTTTTGTCCACTAGGGCACTGCGTGAGCGATTCCAATTGGAAACTGTGCTTACACTTTGTACATCGCCTAAACGTACCTATTGTATTCTAATTGTACTATATCGAACTGGTTTCAGTTGCGCTGCTTTTACTTTCTACCCTATCATGAGCACGAGGATGCTGATATGGGTGGCTGTTGGTTGTTCCTGTTTGCAGTTCGATTGGGGGTCCATTATGGGTTGTCGTTCGCCGATGTCCAAGTATCCGCGACCATTTGAGCCATGGGCTCAGAAGAGGGTCAGTGTCAGCTGCTCTCGGGGGGAAAGAGCAACTGACGAAAATGCCGGGGCTGGGATCGAACCCATGTCCATCTGCTTATGAAGCAAACGTGTGACCAATTGCGCCACGGGCCCCGGCTAGATGCAACTTTATATGTCCGAAAAAAAAAAACATAAAATTAAATTGAGCAAAATTCAAAAACGCAATGCAAAGCAATGGTAATGGTAAAAAGTTATCCATTTGTCTCAAAAACAAATTATCCCTGACCATTGGCAACATGATTCCCTATTGTGTTGTTTAACATTTTCAAAAACTCAACTTTTAACATTTACACTCCCTACCAAAAGTTCGGGGTCACCCCCTCAAAAACATGTAATTTTTTAGGCCCATATTTTCGCCAATTTGTGTCCGGTTTCAAAACCCTAGGTCTCATTCAAAAGATAATAAGCCAAAGAAACTTTGATCATGATTTAAGAGAAACTTTTTCAAAAAAATTGTATGTAACTTAACCCAAATTTACCAAATTTTCTAAAAAATGAATATAAACTTACGGCAGTTTCGCTGGAAATTGGGTCGACCAAATTTGAAGATGAGAGCGGTAATATAACCCATTTTCTATTAGCTTTCAACTGATTTTTACAGAACCTAGCTAAGAAATCTAGAAAAAAGTTATTAAGTAAATTAATCCTTGATGTCATCGACCAAAAGTTTGGGGTCACCCATTGGCGTAAATAGAGGGTGGCCAGGGGGGGCCTGGCCACCTCCACAATAATCCATTTTGGAAAAAAAAATTAAGTAATTTAGGCGAAAAGTATCATTTTAGTATAAAAAATCTACATCGACATGGCCTAACAACCCCCCCCCCTCCCCCCTCTAGAGCCATGATCTAGTTACGCTTATGGGGTCACCCCTCAAAATGATGTATCGGCCAAAAATTTGGGGTCACTATCGTAAAACATGAAAAAGTGATTTGTTGATATCTTCCATTCAATTTTAATTCTTCTTGACTTATTTGTAACAAAATGAATAATACTTACTGCATAGGCATTGAACCACACATAGGTATTTGTTGAAATTTACATACTAAAACTTAACGTAAAGTTGCCCCATTTTTTAAAGTGTGGTGAAATGTGTTAACTTTACATAACATTTTTATATACGAAAATCGTTAAATACGTTAAGTTAAAGACATCAAACGTAAATTTAGTTAATTATCTTTGAAATGAACCAAAAAGAATTAAAATTTAACTATAGATGACGAAGATATCACCAAATCACTTTTCCATGTTTTACGAAAGTGACCCCAAACTTTTGGCTGATACTTCATTTTGAGGGGTGGCCCCAAACTTTTGGTCGATGACATCAAGGATTAATTTACTTAATAACTTTCTTCTAGATTTTTTAGCTAGGTTCTGTAAAAAGCAGTTGAAAGCTAATAGAAAATGGGTTATATTACCGCTCTCATCTTCAAATTTGGTCGACCCAATTTCCAGTGACTCTGCCGTAAGTTTATATTCATTTTTTAGAAAATTTGGTAAATTTGGGTTATTTTTTTTCCTCATCTGTAGAGCCTTTTAACCACTGCGTCCATTATTTAGGAATATTGTGGTATGACCCATATTTAATTTGGTGCTAGTCAAGTATCCTGTCACAATTGAGCTGTGATGGACAATGGTTGATGTAACACCTGATCCCAACTAGGCACAACTCGTTTTATAAAGTTTATTATTCTGTTGGGATTACTTCTCCAAATTTCCAAGGGCTCTAGAAACCCTTTACCAAATATCGCCAATCTGTGATGGTACAGCACTCCGCAGTTGCAGAGTAAGTGCTCGGCAGTTTCGTTTTCCGTTTGACAGAAACGACACTCGGAGGATTGGATTTTTCCAATCTTACTTAGATGATATTTACTCGAGCAGTGGCCAGTCATCAGACCAGTAATAACCCTGAGATCTCTTTTGTTTAGATTCAGTATGGACCTGGCTTTTTCTGCACTGGGTTTTATGAACCTTTTTGCTTGCTTGGATGTATCCGTGGCATTCCAATTAGATTCTACCGTGGACATTTCCCAAGTTTTTAGTTTCATCCGAAGAGCACACTCAGGAACTCCACAGAAAGGTTCAGGGCCTACAAAGGTTGATGCCGCACCCTGTCTAGTTAAATTGTCGGCGTTTTCATTTCCCAGAATTCCACAATGACCGGGAACCCAGTATAAAGTTATCTCGTTCCTACTGGCCAATTGCTTCAGAGAAATAATGCATTCCCACACTAGCTTTGATTGACATGTGAAAGCTTTTAGCGCATTTAGAACCGCCTGACTGTCCGAAAAAATACAGATCTTGGCAAACCTATAATCTCTTTTCAGACAAATGTTGGCACACTCTAGAATGGCTTGAACTTCCGCTTGGAATACAGTGGGACTGCATCCCATTGGTATAGCCTTACTGATACCGGGGCCAAAAACACCAGCTCCAGTATTTTCCCCCATCTTGGACCCATCAGTACACTCAAACCTCCATTTAAGTCATGAGTCGGGGATACTTAAATGGATCCATTACGTAAATGGATTCATTACGTAAATGGATTCTGTTTTCGACTTAAATAGAGTTCATGCTCTTCTATTGCAGTTTCATCAAAATATTTAAAGTATTATCGAAGGAAACCAATAGACCGTTAGGCCGAAAACGTAATTAGGTCGAAAGGGCCATCAGGCCGAAAAAGTTGTTAGGTCGAAGAGGTCATCAGGCCGATATATCGTTTGGTCGGAAAAAGGTCGTGTGGCCGAAAAATATTGTTACATCAAAGTGTTTATTTGGCCGAATAGGTCATTAGGCCGAATAGGTCGTTAGGCCGAATAGGTCATTAGGCCGAATAGGTCTAAAGATCTTTTCGGCCTAAAGACCTTTTCGGCCTAAAGACCTTTTCGGCCTAAAGACCTTTTCGGCCTAAAGACCTTTTCGGCCTAAAGACCTTTTCGGCCTAAAGACCTTTTCGGCCTAAAGACCTTTTCGGCCTAAAGACCTTTTCGGCCTAAAGACCTTTTCGGCCTAAAGACCTTTTCGGCCTAAAGACCTTTTCGGCCTAAAGACCTTTTCGGCCTAAAGACCTTTTCGGCCTAAAGACCTTTTCGGCCTAAAGACCTTTTCGGCCTAAAGACCTTTTCGGCCTAAAGACCTTTTCGGCCTAAAGACCTTTTCGGCCTAAAGACCTTTTCGGCCTAAAGACCTTTTCGGCCTAAAGACCTTTTCGGCCTAAAGACCTTTTCGGCCTAAAGACCTTTTTGGCCTAAAGACCTTTTCGGCCTAAAGACCTTTTCGGCCTAAAGACCTTTTCGGCCTAAAGACCTTTTCGGCCTAAAGACCTTTTCGGCCTAAAGACCTTTTCGGCCTAAAGACCTTTTCGGCCTAAAGACCTTTTCGGCCTAAAGACCTTTTCGGCCTAAAGACCTTTTCGGCCTAAAGACCTTTTCGGCCTAAAGACCTTTTCGGCCTAAAGACCTTTTCGGCCTAAAGACCTTTTCGGCCTAAAGACCTTTTCGGCCTAAAGACCTTTTCGGCCTAAAGACCTTTTCGGCCTAAAGACCTTTTCGGCCTAAAGACCTTTTCGGCCTAAAGACCTTTTCGGCCTAAAGACCTTTTCGGCCTAAAGACCTTTTCGGCCTAAAGACCTTTTCGGCCTAAAGACCTTTTCGGCCTAAAGACCTTTTCGGCCTAAAGACCTTTTCGGTCTCAAGCCCTTTGCGTCCTAATGATTTTTGAGGTCTAACGAATTTTGCAACCCAATGACGTATTCAGCCTAATGACCTATTCGGCCTATTGACCTGTTCGGCCTAATGACGTGTTCAGCCTCATGACTGGGTCAAAAAGGTCCCTATTCGGCCTATTCAGCCTAATGACCTTTTCGAAGAACAGATTGTTTTCAAAACCGTAGCATATTTACATTCGTTTTGCTGTGAATACACCCAATTTCCATTTAAGTTGCGTTACTTAAATGGAGGAACTTTAATAGAATTTACTTTAATGGATTCGACTTGAATGGAGGTTTGAGTGTATAAAATACAAATTTGGGTTAAGTTTACATACAATTTTTTTTGAAAAAGTTCCTCTTAAATCATGATCAAAGCTTCTTTGGCTGATTATCTTTCGAATGAAACCTAGGGTTTTAAAATCGGACGCAAATTAGCGGAGATATGAGCCTAAAAAAATTACATGTTTTTGAGGGGGTGACCCCAAACTTTTGATCGGGAGTGTATATGGGAGTCAGCAAGACTATTTCTTTGCCTCTCTCATCAACCTCCAGAATCCAGGAATCCACCGTAGAACTGCTGTTTAATTAACAGCCATGCTTATCTGTCGATTTACATACATATATGGGTCATTCCATATCAAGTGACCGAGAAAATGTGAAAACTTGCAACCGACCATCACGGATTTGAACTAAATTTGGCTGAAACATTTGCTTAGATGGTAAAAGAAAAAATCCAAATTTTGGTGCCGATCGGATCACCCCTCGGCCCGTGGCAGCACCCCTCGTTTTCGCCGATGTGAAAATTATCCTCTCTTTCTTCCATTTTTATTATTGAAACGATTGCACATGCACATTTTCGACCTTCGGCTTTTTTACAGGAAATCGTTCAGGGAATCCAGAAAAAAAATTATTTTTTTGATACAGTGTTGCCAGATATCATATTTTTCAATTTTAAACCTAAAAATCGATTTTTCTCAAAATACGTATATATTGATTTTAAAAATTTTGATTCCATCGTGTTTATCAGACGTTTTTCGATCGAAAAAGCTTAACTCCTCAAGGTAATTTGCGTCGTTCCTGAGATATAGCGTTTTTAAGAATAAAATATTCTTTTTTTTCATATAAAGTATGTATCATATAAAATCAGGTGCAGTTTATAAATTTCGCAAAAAAAACATTGTTCGATGTCATATAAAGACGTTTTGTGTTGATTTGAACAATATCAAGTATAATGAGGATTAAAAAAATGTGACAGTGCTGCCAGTTCATCAATTATGAGTCTATCGTAATGGACTAGCATAACCTGTTGAACTAAAAAAATGTATCTATTGAGATCATCAATTCTAAACAAATTTCATATATTTTAACATTATCTGAACGGAAGTGCTGCCAAATATGTAGTATTTATAGTAGAAATCTTATTTTTACTAGAACTTTAGTATGAAATCTAATTAACAAGCCAAAAGTATTTTTTATTTAGGTTTAGTACATTTGGCAACATCGACGTAAAATATATTCAGGAAAACATTTGATGAGTGTATTTATAAGCAACAGTGCTGAAAATGTTACTTCGATATAACTCCATTCAATGAACCACAGCCAATTTCAGAAGCTGAACCTGAAAATATGGAATATGATAAAATATGAAGTATGATTTCCTTTGGAATTAGATAATAATAGAGACTACGCATCGTTGCGCAACTGGTAGCTCAGACTTCAGTATTTTTATTCAATGTTGCGTTGGATCTTCCTCGCGAGCATTCATTTTTGCATCTTCGCGATCCATTATTCACAAGCATTCGTTTTTTCATTTATGCTTCGCGAAGAACACTCTAGCAAGTCAATGAGAGCAGTGAACGAGGAAGTAAGTTGATCATTTGTGCAGAACACATGCGACTTCCATTCGTTCATGGTGCTCACTCCTTCCATCGTCCTCTTCGTTGCGAGTGCATTTTGACAGTTGCGTAGCGGCTAATCTGGTTGGGAAAGACCTGGCATCAGGCATTAAAATTCTACGCCGAAATCCGGATTTTCCGCAATCCTCGGTGACCGCTCCGGCTCCCCCGCTCAGTAGAAGGTGATTTTTTGAATCGAATTAGCCCAAGATTGCTAGAATCGGCGATAAAATGGCAAAAATATGACCATTTTTATTTAGCAGGTACCAGGGTACCATGTTAGCTAGAATGCCGTGCAGCGGGTGCCGTTCACGAAGCTGCTCGTGCGAATGGTTTTCTGATCTTCGCGAAGAGCACGCATGATGCATCGAAGCAATCATGTCTTCGAGCGATGAAGTTTTTTTTCCATTCGTAACGAGCGACGACGACGCTTTGTTGATGACGAACAAAGCTCAAGCATTGGCAAACCTGTTCACTCGCAGTTCACATGTACATGGCGAAGCAATATTCGTCGCCCTTCGCATGTTTCATCAGTGCCCAGCAACATTGTTTTATTTTATATTCGAAGGTTCAACTTCTTATAAAAATCCCTGTAAAAATATCTTTTGATTGATTTTTACGGCAGTGTTGCCAAGTATGCTAGTATTTCGTGGAAACGCAAACAATAAGTGCGGGATGCTTAGTATTGCGTTTACTCTTACTGTGAATGCATCACCCCTATGAGGGGATCGCAGAATAATAGATCATGTCCTTAATTATCCCGGGCAGAGAATTGAAGAACAGTGTTGAAAAAGACGAACCAGCCAAGGGCTGAAAGTCTCTATAATAAAGATAAATCAATCAATCAACACTGTTGAGTATTGTGTTGTCTATGTGTGTTGTGCAATCACATCGCATATGGTATGAGTTTTAGTTTGTTCTTCGTTGCGAAGAATGAACTAAAATTTTTAAGTGACATGGATTAGTGGCGTTTGCTCCGTAGAGGGGTGATAACTACTTTTCTTAGGCTTTTTTTGCATGGAAAAGAGATCGATTGTACGCGAAGGTTATTTCCGATAAATGAAATCGATTATTCGATCAATTATAGGTGACTCCCAGATCGACAATGTATAGTATCATATTAAGGATCGGTATATTCGCCTCACTCCATTCATATTCACTCCTTTTTGTGGGAAGCCCATGCCGAGTTGCTTGACATGGATATTCGTTGCCGTTCGTCGCAGTTTTGATCGCAAGCGAATGCATGAATGGCGAATGGTGAAGAATGCTGGGGAGTGATCGAAGTGGCTGCTGTCGTCGCTGACAAGCAAACACACAAACTAAAGCGACAATCGTTCGCTGCGATTAACCATGGAGTAGCAATCATGAATTGTGTTGCCATCTATGCTCATACTCATGCAGTGTTGCCAAATGTGCTCGATATGTATAAAAAACAGAAATCATTTGTTTTTATTCTGTGTTATCTGTTTATGAAAGCTTTCGTGTAAATTAAAAATGACATGTGTGGCAACACTTCCATCTACAACATTGTTGAAAGGAATAAAATGATAATTGAAATGAATTTCACAATAGATACATTTTATAAATTTTAACAATTTATCCTCATCTTTTCCAATAAACCAATTTTTTTATTGCTAACAATCAAACTAACAAACTAACTGCCAACTATCGGTTATTTTGTCAGATAGGACCATAAACAAGAAACACAGACAAACAGACGTAAAATTGGAGAAATTTCCATCGACCACGGTTTTAACGATTTTTTTTAAACCTTTATAGTTGTGGCTTTCACAACCAGCGGTGCGCGCATCGTTTTTATAAGCGTTTGGCGTAGTGCCTTCTGTTGACGATATTGCACAATGCAGTGTATCGTGAAACATTTCCACCAATTGATGGTAGTGTGAACTAGGCGATGGATTTTCACGAAATTTATTCTAGGTGTTACGCCTGTTTGTCTGTGAAAAATAGGTCAACAACAAGGTCGTTAGAGAAGATGTGTATTGTTATTATCTTGCTCACACATCTTGCAGCACACATGGTGCGATTTTTCAGAATAACCTGTACATTGTCCAACACTTGAAGGTTAGGTTTCATGTTATAATAAAAAAAAGGTAAACTGGCAACACTGTCACAATTTGTTAAATCCTTTTTATACTCAATATTCTTCAAATCAGCACAAAACGTCTTTATATGGCATCGAACAATGTTTTTTACGAAATTTATAAACTGCACCTGATTTTATATAATACTTTATATGAAAAAAAGAAATTTTTTTTTTAAAAAACGCTGTATCTCAGGAACAACGCAAATTACCTTGGAGAGTTAAGCTTTTTTGATCGAAAAACGTCTGATAAACACGATGGAATGAAAAATTTTAAAATCAAAATATACGTATTTTGAGAAAAATCGATTTTTAGTTTTAAAATTGAAAAATATGATATCTGCATGCAACACATCAAAAATAAATAATATTTTTTCTGGATTCCCTGAACGATTTCCTTTAAAAAAATCGAAGGTCGAAAATGTCTATATGTAATCGTTTCAATGATAAAAATTAAAGAAAGAGAGGATAATTTTCATATCGGCCAAAACGAGGGGTGCTGCCACGGGCCGAGGGGTGATCCGATCGGCATCAAAATTTAGAATTTTTTCTTTTACCATCTAAACAAATGTTTCAGCCAAATTTGGTTCAAATCCGTGATGATCGATTGGAAGCAATCGGTCACTTGGCGCGGAATGACCCATATGACTTTTCTCCTTGTTAGTACGGGAAGGTTCTTTCGGCTTTCCAGTTTGTCGGATTGTCTGGGAAACATAATATCTGAGCTCATTAAAACATCCTAGTAACGACGATGGTCGGTGTATATCTGGTTTTTGCGGCGGTGTAGTGCAGTGGTTTACTGAGTCGATTTTAACGAGCTACTGTTACATACTGTTGGAAGTTGGTTCGGTTGGGCCCCAAGGTCTTGGGAAATTGAAAGGAATAAAACTGTATTCGAGCTTTATTTATGTTTAATAGGCGATTTTGTCCAACCGATACTCTATGCCTGACTGCCTGAAGAAGGGAAGGATTTTATGAGCAAACATCTTTTGGACTATCGTTCTAGCTCCAGAAACACAGTTTTGATCAAGTTTTTGTTCTGCATATTCGCTAACTCATTGATCTTTCTGAAAATCATCACTGCGTTTATAGTAATCTATCAGGCGTATTTGTCAGTTATATTGGTACAATATTGGCTCATATTTTTTCTGAGCAACACTAATTTCTCAATTACCATAACTCAACGAGCGATCTGTTTTATTATGTTTGACACTTTATAAACTAGATGTCATTTTCAGCCCAATGCTAGTTCGACGCGGATTCGCAAACACAAATGGTCAGAAAAGAAACAGCACTGATTCAACATAATTGCCTGACAAACTTCATCGACGATGTACATACATTTGTGATTCCCTCCTCGACTCGACGATATGACAATGAGCTAACGAACAAACGAACGAATGTGACAACAGCCAGCGCAGTGAAGCATTTTCATGGAAATGGGAAAAATGTTCACTCAATATTGCTGGTGCTTTCTGCTGGGAGCGAACAGGCGGAGCGAAAATCAAATAACAATAATCATTAGTGTCCAAATAATCAATTTAATCTTTATTGCTCACTGCTACCGACTGGGTATGATAGCGTTTTTTTTTCTTTCCCTTTAGCCTCATTGTCGAAGGCGACGTCGTCGTTGAAGCCAATAACGCGCGCTCAACTGTTTCAGCCAATTTGTTGGCTGAGTTTTTCTCACCAACGCCAGCGCCAGTTTTGTCGGCAACTGGCAGAATGGCTGGGATCACAAATTTCTCAACTTACTCGCGCCGTCGTCACCGCACATCGGCCACCGATGGGTACCGATTTCGCTTGCGCAGGGCTGATATGTGATAATTTGCTTAATTGATATCATTTCATTTATTGATGCCGTTGCTTTATGGCGACCGTACAACTGCACGAATGGGAAATTCATTTGAAATTTCCCCGTTTTTTTTTCTCTCGGCGACACTTTTTAACTTTTTACGCCGATTTTCGATCCAATTGTCGGTGACAACTGATTATTTGAGTCGGTGTCAACGCCAAGCCAGAGAATAAAATCGATAATTGCCAATTTGTTAGTCGAGCAGTCAGTAATTTTGGTTCTGGAGAAAACAACAGTAACGTTAGAACACCATTTTAGATCCAATTTACTGTTTATACATTTGGCAATTGAAGGGCTGCAAATCGGTGAGTCGATAAGGTGAGCATCTAACATAGCACTGATCTACAAGTCCCTACCTCATGCTTCCACGGGTCGAACTTTGACAAAGACCGCCAGCTAAGAGTTGTGTGCTTAGCTGGTAGTGCAGCCTGGGCACTGTTGTACTTCTGACTTCAGCTAGATTGAGGGGGTACAACCCGAGCGTCTGTTCACCAAGGAGGAGCGGCTCAAACAGCGTCTGTTCTGGCATCCAGCGGCTGAGTAAGGAACGCTGTACCACGCCCAGCTTGATCCAAGGTGGCAGCCCTATCACCGTGGTCGTCCCAGTGTTGGTTGGGACGTTAAACAGAACTGGCACAATGGCCCTCCGGCGAGACAGGAGTGTTTTTTTTTTACTTATTCGTTTATTTGGAAGGCTCGGGCGCCACATTAGCATAACTGAGCCGAAATATTATGTTTTTTACAATGATTTTACATTTTACAATTTATTACTGCCTTAAGCTATGTTAGTTTGGGAAGCCGAAGTACTCGCGGCTGTTTCGAGGTTAAGGATTGAGAAAAAAAAATAAAATTGGGAAGGAGGGATTTATGGGTTTAAAACTAAATTATTTGCTAACTTATACTAAAACATTGATGGGACAAATTGTCCATATCTGTAACGGAACCAAAAAGAAAGGACTTTATCGGTAGAAAACGACAAGAAGAGGACAAACGGAAGGGTGGTGACGACAGACAGGGGCGAACAACAAAACCAAAAGGCGGACAACGAAAACAAGGAACGTACTACATCAAACTCTGACATCAACACGTTTCAAAAACTGGTAAATCAGGTTCATGTATTCCAAATCAAGTCCTGCCAACACTTCTCTAACGGGTTTCTAATGTTCTCCTCGGACCCGGAGAATTTAATACAGCTCAGACCTGACCTTGCGATACTCATTGCATCCACACACGACATGTTCGATATCCTGGTAAGCCACGCCACAAACACAGAGATTGCTTTCTGAGAGCCCAATACGGAAGGTATGTGCATTCAACAAATAGTGGTTGGACATCAGCCGACACATTACACGAATGAAATCGCGGCCTAAATCGAACCCTTTGAACCATGGCTTCTTCGACACCTGTGGAATGATGGAGTGCAACCATCTACCCATCTCTCCATCTCTCCATTTGTGTTGCCAGCTGATCAAGGTCTCCTGACGGGCCAATGCAAAAAATTCGTCGAAGGCGATTTGACGCTCGTAAATATCGCCTCCGCTAGCGCCCACCTTAGCCAGAGAGTCCGCTTTCTCATTGCCCGGAATTGAGCAATGTGAAGGGACCCAAGCTATGGTGATGATGTATGAGCGTTTGGACAAAGCACTCAAGACTTGGCGTATTCCATTCAGGAAGTACGCTGAGTGCTTCATCGGTTTCATTGACCGAACAGCCTCCAGAGAGCTTAGACTGTCGGTAAAAATGAAGTAGTGCTCAGGTGGAAGAGTGCGAATGTACTCTAAGGAGTAGTATATAGCCGCTAGCTCAGCAATGTATACCGAACATGGCTTTTGAAGCATGTAGGTGGCGCTATGAAATTCGTTGTAGATACCGAAACCACTCGAATCATCGGTTTTCGTCTGTGAAGAACTGTCTGTCCCCGCTAACATGCCCGAACTTACTTGCAAAAATTTGTGGAATACACACGGAACGAAAAGATTCTGGTATTCCGGTGATCTCATCCTTCATGGACAGATCAAGATCTACAGAGCAACTGTCGAAGTTTGAGAAGTTGTCACGATTGGTGTTAACCGGAGATGGGCTTACCTCCAGCGTCATGTACCAGTAGTACACACTCATAAAACGAGTTTGAGGGTTCTGTTCGAGCAGCTTTTGGAAATTTTCTATAACCAATGGATTCACAACCTCGCATCGGATGAGGAACCGGAACGACAACTCCGCAAAGCGGTCTGTCAGAGGCTGTACACCAGCGAGTACCTATAAACTCATAGTGTGAGTTGAGTTCATGCAACCTAACGCGATCCGAAGACAACGGTACTGAACCCGTTGAAGCTTCAGCAAGTGTGTTTTCGCCGCGGATTGAAAACAGAAGCTACCGTATTCTAAAACCGATAGAATGGTTGTTTGGTACAGCCTGATCAGATCTTCCGGATGTGTTCCCCACCATGTTCCGGTAATAGTTCGCATAAAGTTGATTCGCTTTTGGCATTTCTGTATCAGATACACAATGTGCTTCCCCCAGGTGCATTTGGAGTCGAACCAGACGCCGAGATATTGAGAAGACATGCTATGAGTGATTGTATTACCCATCAGATGGAGCGGAAACTTTGCCGGTTTGTGTTTTTTAGAAAAGACAACCATCTCAGTTTTCTCCGGAGAGAATTCGATACCCAGCTTGAGAGCCCAAGTAGACAAATTGTCCAAAGTATGTATCCTGTAGTGGTCCTTGCAGATCGACTGCTATTGATCCCGTTATAGAAACAACATAGTAATTCGCAAGCTGTCTTAACGTGCAATTTTCCATGAGACAATCATCTATGTCTCTAACATAAAAATTGTAAAGAAGGGGGCTTAGACATGAACCCTGGGGAAGACCCATGTAGCTAATTCGTGAAACTGTCAAGTCGCCATGAGTAAAACTCATCTGCTTCTCAAACAGCAAATTATACAAAAAGTTGTTCAAAATTGGTGAAAGGCCACTTCCGTGAAGTTTGTCGGAGAGAGCATCGACACAAACAGAATCAAAATCTCCCTTAATATCCAAAAACACTGAGCCCATTTGCTGCTTTTGAGCAAAGGCAAGCTGAATTTCTGAAGAAAGCAACGCAAGAGAGTCGTTCGTCCCTTTGCCTCTGCGGAAACCAAACTGTGTATCTGACAACATGCCATTCGATTCAACCCATTTGTCCAGTCGAAAGAGAATAATCTTCTCTAACAGCTCCCGTAGACAAGACAACATCGCGATTGGACGGTACGAATTATGATCCGACGCGGGTTTCCCGGGTTTTTGAATAGCTATCACTCTCACTTGCCTCCAATCAACCGGAATGATGTTGTTATCCAGGAACTGATTGAACAAGTTCAACAAGCGCCTCTTAGCGACGTCGGGGAGGTTTTTAAGCAAGTTGAACTTGATGCGATCCATCCCTGGAGCAGAATTGTTACATGAAAGGAGAGCAAGTGAGAATTCAACCATCGAAAACGGCCTATCCATGTCGTCCCTATCCTCGGAAACATCCCGAATTATTCGCTCCACGGGTACGGAATCTGGACAAACTTTTTTTGCGAACTTGAGAATCCACCGAGGAGAGCTTTCTTGATCCTCGTTTACCGACGACGCGTTACGCATTCTTCTCCCGACGTTCCAAAGAGTTCTCATTGATGTCTCGCGCGATAAACCCTCGACGAACCGACGCCAGTAACCGCTTTTCTTCGCCTTGATCAAGCTCTTGAACTTGCTTTCAAGGGAAACGTACCGCTTAAAGTTTTCAACCGAACCGCGTTTCCGAAACTCTTTGAACGCAGCGGATTTCTCGCGATAAGACAGGAGTGTTGGCGTAGGCCCAATAAGCCACCCGTAAACATCCCCATTGCGAATAACATAGGAGAAAATACGACTCGATACAATCGGCAAAGACCCACGCGACGAAATAAGGACTACGATTGGAAACTTGGAACATGGAATTGCAAGTCACTAGATTTCGCAGGATGTGACAGGATAATCTACGACGAACTACATCCCCGCAACTTCGACATCGTGGCGTTGCAGGAACTTTGTTGGACTGGACAGAAAGTGTGGAAAAGCGGGCATCGTGCGGCTACCTTCTACCAAAGCTGTTGCACCACCAATGAACTGGGAACAGGATTTAGAGTGTTGGGCAAGATGCGACAACGTGTGATCGGGTGGCAGCCGATCAATGCAAGGATGTGCATGTTGAGAGTTAAGGGCCGTTTCTTCAACTACAGCATCATCAACGTCCACTGGCCACACGAAGGGAGACCTGATGACGAGAAAGAAGCGTTCTACGCGCAGCTAGAGCAAACGTACGATGGTTGCTCGCCGCGTGACGTGAAAATCGTTGTCGGCGACATGAACGCGCAGGTAGGAAGGGAGGAAATGTACAGACCGGTAATCGGGCGAAACAGCCTGCACGCCGTATCGAATGATAACCGCCAGCGATGCGTAAACTTTGCAGCCTCCCGTGGTATGGTAGTCCAAAGCACCTTCTTCCCCCGCAAAGATATCCACAAAGCCACCTAGAGATCACCCGACCATCAAACAGAAAACCAAATCGACCACGTTCTAATCGACGGTAAATTCTTCTCGGATATAACCAACGTCCGCACATACCGCAGTGCGAATATAGATTCGGATCACTACTTAGTCGCTGTATGCATGCGCTCAAAACTTTCGACAGTTATCACCACGCGTCGAAGTCGAACGCCGCGACTCAACATCGAGCAGCTGCGTAACGTAGAAGTAGCTCAAGACTACGCGAAGCAGTTAGCAGTGGCCCTACCAACGAAAGAGCAGCTTGGCGCAGCTACACTTGAAGATGGCTGGAGAGACATCCGATCCGCCATAGGTAGTACCTCGGCTACAGCTCTAGGCTTCGCGACTCCGAATCACAGAAACGACTGGTACGACGGCGAATGTGAACAGTTGAAAAACGAGAAGAATGCAGCATGGGCGAGAATGCTGCAACACCGTACGAGAGCGAATGAGGCACGTTACAAACAGGCGCGGAACAGGCAGAACTCAGTCTTCCGGATGAAGAAGCGCCAGCAGGAAGAACGAGATCGCGAAGCGATGGAAGAGCTGTACCGCGCTAAGGACACACGAAAGTTCTACGAGATGCTGAACCGCTCGCGCAGAGACTTTGTGCCACAAGCCGGCATGTGCCGAGATAATCACGGGAATATTCTCACGAGCGAGCGTGAGGTGGTCGAGAGGTGGCGGCAGCATTACGATGAGCACCTCAATGGCGACGTTGCAAGTACCGAAGATGGCGTGGTAACAGATCTAGGAGTATGTGCACAGGACGAAAGACTTCCGGCCCCTGACCTTCAAGAGATTGAGGAGGAGGTTGGCCGGTTGAAAAACAACAAAGCCGCTGGAGCAGATCAACTACCAAGCGAGCTTCTAAAATACGGTGGAGAAGCACTGGTGAGAGCACTACACTGGGTCATTACCAAGATTTGGGAGGAGGAAGTATTACCGGAGGAATGGATGGAAGGTATCGTGTGTTCCATCTACAAAAAGGGCGACACCAGCAGAGAAATCCAGAGGCGCATTGTGGCAGGAAATCGTGCCTACTTTGGACTCCGCAGAACTCCACCGATCGAATAAAGTTCGCCGTAACACGAAGTTAACCATCTACAAAACGTTGATTAGACCGGTCGTCCTCTATGGGCACGAAACATGGACCCTACGTGCAGAGGACCAACGCGCCCTTGGAGTTTTCGACTGGAAGGTGTTGCGTACCATCTACGGCGGAGTGCAGATGGAAGACGGGACTTGGAGTAGGCGAATGAACCACGAGCTGCATCAGCTGCTGAGAGAACCAACCATCATCCATACCGCGAAAATCGGGAGGCTACGGTGGGCGGGTCACGTCATCAGGATGTCAGATAGCAACCCGACTAAAATGGTTCTCGAGAGTCATCCGACCGGTACAAGAAGACGTGGAGCGCAGCGAGCTAGGTGGATCGACCAAGTGGAGGACGATCTGCGGACCCTACGCAGAGTGCGGAACTGGAGACAAACAGCCATGGACCGAGTGGAATGGAGGCGGCTACTATGTACAGCAGAGGCCACCCCGGCCTTAGCCTGACCGGTAAGGTAAGTAATGGTTTTTCATTCTTTGGTTTTTGATCGGTTTGCTTTTAGCACGCGATTTTCCTCATCTTCGCCGTCGGCGCGGCGTTTTTGCGTCCCGGAAGGGCCGGGCTTGCCCATGGTTTGGTGGGGTGGTGTGGCGAACAACGCGAAAACTTCACTAGCGAATCCATGAGCAGAGCGCGACGTCGTCTATACCACTTGAAATCACAAACGAAACTGAATGAATTGCGCTCGCAATAGCACCGCTTTTTATTACGGTGTCGGGTAATACTCCTCCCGATGCTGCCACCGTACTCTTTCTTACACGGCCGGGGAATGGTCGTCCCGGGTGCTGCGGCTGTGCCACTGTGCTCGTCAATGTCGGGGAAAAGTCGTTCCGATGCTGCTTCTCTTCTGTTGGAGACCCGTTCGTAAAGCCGTCAGAAACACGAATGAGCTGTGCTCGCAATGGCACCGCTTATTTATTCTCCTTTCTTGCGCATAGTAGTCAGGGAATGTTTGTACCGTGCTGCGACCACGCCCTTTTCCACACGGTCGAGGAACGTTTGGCTTGATGCGGTGTCGATCGCTTGCCCGTTGTCGGGGAATGTTCATTCCGAAGCAGCAACCACGCCCACTCTGACACGGTCGGGGAATGTTTGTCTTGTCGTGGTGTTGCTTGCACGTTGTCGGGGAATGATCGTCCCGATGCGACAACCACGCCTTTTCTCACATGGTCAGGGTATGTTTGTTTCGCTGCGCTGTCGCTTGCACGTTGTCGGAAAAGTATTCGTCTTTTCAACTGGCTCTCCGAATAGCATGTCGTCAGACAGATGTAGCTTACTTTTACAGAATCCATATCGACGTTTTTTTGCGATTCTCAGGCGGAAATAAGTCACATCATTTACTAACGCAGCAGAGTTCTATGACAAGGTGGATGGGATAATTTCTCTGACGATTTCCATACTAATATTCATGGTTGTTTTATTATTCGTTATTCTCTATACCACCGACCGGAGGACTTGGTGTGAACGCAGCGACACGTAGTCCACAGACAGTGTGCGTGGACCGTGTGGTGACGACGTTGATGGGTGCAATTTAGTACAAAGCTCGCACCCGTGTGTATTGTTGCATTGCTTCATACCGCCTTTTTCATGGTTTTCTGAGTCAGCGGCATAATTATATGACTCAGCGGCATGGTTCTATGACCTGTAGTCATGTTATCATGAAGCGACATATTTTATGATTTTGAGGTTAGGTTTTGTGGTGTAATAAAGCACATGCTAATTTAGTTCAAAATACAGATAAGATTATTCAAAAAGATCCTGGACCGACCGAGAATCGAACCCGGCACCCTCAGCATGGTCACGATCAATACCCATGCCTTTACAGCTGTGGCTGTAAGGGCCCTTATAGGGCCTTATAATTTTGGGTTTACTTTGCATGTGTGTGAAACTTGCTGTGAATTGTTCATGTTCGTGAACTTCACGAAGGAGAAGTTGTGCGCCATCTGTGTTCGAGCGGCAACTACGAGCTAATGCATCACCCCTTGTTCATCGATGCGATAAACGCCCAAAAGGAGAACCTTCTGGAGACACCAACACTAACGTCGGCACCACTAAGGCGGTTACAATGGCGTCGTACCTTCTTCCGCCTCATCTTGACTATAAAAGGTGGGCTACTGCAAGGTATCGCCCTCTTTTCTGCGGCATCATGTGACGTCATAGGAGTGGACCGTTCAACATCCCGTGCAAGTTATTTTTTGAAATAGAGTGCTAACGATTAAATTTGTAATTAAGTTGAAATACAGTAGTTTAATAATTAATTAAGAAATAAAGTGAAGTGTTTTAGTGAATTCGTGTGCAAAATCAAAAACTGTTTACCAATCTGAGAACTCTCAACAAAAGTGTATATCAGTTCTGAACTTAAAGTGACCGTTAGTGCCCAGAACTCCGAAACGGTAGAACCGCTGCTCCCCGCTGATCTAACAGTTCATATACCTGAAAATTGCTAAACATTTTGAGCTTTGGTTTTTGAGGTGAAGGGTTCGATTTCTGTCGGTTTAGAACTTTTCGTAATGAAAATTGTTTCGATTGGTTAATGGGTATAGAGAATGCATTTCTATGCAAAATGATCATTGGCAGAGCAAGCCTGCTGTTAATAACGTAGGAGTGTTCATAGAACACTAATCCTTTGTCCCAATTGGGACGTTACGCCAAGCAGAAGAGCAACGTTTTCTCAGAAACTTTCCTACTCGACCCACCACGCTCAACAATCTCTCCTTGACGGGCCGGGAAAACTTTTTCAATTAGGATTTCTTTTGTTTCGGATGCGCTTCCACGGTGCGAAAGTGAATCTCCGAAGAGTTATACACCTCACGTCCCATCGCAGACAGCTCGGACCCATTCATGCTGAATGTTCCACTTAATCTTCGGACGGCCAAGCAAACGGCGAGACCGTGCGGTGCGCGGTGGTGGGTCGCACTCAATTTCCGGAAAATGTCATTCGTGATGGCAGCCGGGTGCGTGCGAGCGCGAGGCTTCCCGTCGCCATAACTCTTTTTCTTGTTGTGTGGCGAGTACTTTTTAGTTTTAGGGTTTCCGAGGCTACGCAACAATAGCGGCGACGTCGACGGGGAACTGAAGCTTTTTCCGAGAAATCGGTGCACGCCAACAAGGAAGATAGCAGAAGTTTGCTTTTGTTACAAAATTTGCAGCTTCCGGTGTTTCGGAAAGTGCCAGTGCTTGAAATTCAGTGAATATGAATGGTACGATCAGTCATCAGCGCCAACCATCACTACGAACGAACACGTACAGGGAGCAAAGAGAAACCGAACCAACCGCGACCACTATTCCTCATCGGTCGGTTGACTGGTGAAGCATATTGACTGGTAACGATTATTTCTCACTTGCTGCGGTGAGGCTGAAGATGCCTATTATGACGTGACTATTATAATCGATTTAATTCGAGTTTATGTCTTTTGCACTGTAATAACGAGATAAAAACCAAGTATATTCATTGCCGTATACACCGGCGAAGAGAGAGATTCAGAGAGCCGCACGGCGCTAAATCGTCGTTCCTTACTCTCACTCATATTTTTTATTGCTCCCGCTCCCACTTGCTTCTGAAGCATGTTAGCCAATGAAGGCGTATTGCTACCGCTTTGGGTTGAAAAGCGCCGGTCAAAGACGAGCAAATTTTGATTCGTCTGAGGTAAAACGCTTCAATTTTCAAGCGCTGGAAAGTGCACTTTGGAAGCGAAGTTTCTTTTCGTCGGCTGTTGTAGGACTGGTTGGTATGCTCTTGAGGGACGTTGTTGGTGTAAAATGAGTGAAATAAATGAGCTATTCTGTTGCAAGTGAAGGTTGGTGGAAGTTGATTCACGTAATTAATGGTAAATTGAACTTAATTGGGTAAAGCTGCCTGATGATGAAGGGTAAAGTTAAGTTTTTGATTTCTTTCCACCTGGTCTCGTGCTATAAGCATTGTTTAAGATATAGCTCTCACCTTGATTTTTATCTGTGTGAAGCCTATGGTTGTAGAATAACTTTGGCATTTTTCCATACTTTATGACAAGCATCCAGAGAAAACCTCAATTACGTTTTTATTGGTAATTGATTTTTGTAAATCTCTCTTGGAATTGATTTCCATATGTTCTTAAATTCTCACTTTAACTAAAGCAGAAGCAAACTTATGCCGTTTTTCTTTTTGAACCTGGGTTGGAACTGGATTGGCGGAAAATGTGTAAACAAACAACGTCAAACAAACTTTAGTACAAGCGAAACCGAAATCGGGTTGGGGTTGAAACTGTGATCTGATCCAGTTCCAACCCAGGTTGGAACTGGATAATAAAGAAAAACGGCATTAGTCGCCGCGTTCTGTACCACTTCGGAACAGCGGGAGATGTAACAAAATGATATTATTCACCCAACAGCTCCCCACAACGTTGCCACTGACTGTTCTCTTGAGTTGCACGCAGTCTTTCTCTCGCTTACCATTACCAACAGTCCGCTCTGCTAATTGGTAATTACATAATAGGATAATGGTTAATTAGTTCATTATTCTTTGATATCAAAAAGGGCATCCACTCGAGAGGGCGCAGCAGCACCGTTCAGCTCTTCCTGGATGCTGGATTGCGTTCGACTCGCTCATTGTGTCCATCAACCTGCTGCTGGCTGGCTGGCTGGATGGCTTTGCGTGGAACCACTTTAATTCATTTACCTTAGACCTCTGGAGCTGGAACCATCCAACGAACGTCCAGCCGGAGAGCATTCGGAAACTACAAAGTCAACCCCGAACGAATGTGGGATTTCATTCGGAAGCACTTGGGCATCAAACGGGCAGCATCAGCTGGACCGTGTGCCCTCATGTGAACGTTACTGACTGAACTGGAGTAATACGCACGCTGCGTTGCGTTGGCGCTGGTTGGTTTTATCGCATTAGGTAGCCCCTTCTAGTCCGCGCCATGTGGGTTAACTGATTCAGCACCGGATTGCGTACTATTTAGAAGATTAAAGGGCACTCTGATCTGATCAGTAGATGTTTGTTCGGCCGTGAATGAATGTTAATCTGATTATATTGAATTAATTATCACCAACCAGAATTGAAGGAGTGCAAATCAGTTTGATGTTTGATGCGTTTGATGCGAAAAAATACGATGACATTCTAATTGAATACTGAATTGAATCATTTCAACTGTACGCCCAAAGAGAATAAAATAAGGACATGATGCTATGCAATGCTTAGGTTAGCAAAAAATATAAGGAATAGATTATTCCATAACAAAAACTACAGTCTCGAAAATTATCGATATTGTGGGGAAAGGAACGTGGGGTAACTCTCGGATTATACACTAGTATGAAATCATCACGAAAATAAAGATAGTATATAATAAAATAGATTTGGCGCTGAGCATGGTAAAGGCTGGGTATGCTGCGCAATTGAGATCCCATTGGGATGCACTAGCCTCTGCTCAACAACTCCTATCCCTACCTCCTCGTGGTACCGGCTGGAAACTATGAGCAACCTTAGGGAAGATCGGGTAACCAACCCCGGTGGGAACTTTGGTCGTAGGCTGACAGGGAAGGGGGGGTTTGCTTCGGCAAACCTGAGCGTCTGTTCTCTAGGAGGAGCGGCTCACAACAGCGTCTGATCCCCATGCACACTGGGCCACGAGCGGGATCTAGCAAGTAAAAACCTCTAGCGTTTTGGGAGTACATTTTTTTGAGTTGGTGTCTTCGGAGACTTATATTTATTTTACTTGTACTTTTATGTGATGATGAAAGTTAGTTGGTAATTTTGCCGCATAGGTGGCGCTGCGATACTAACTTTTTTGTTTTACGTCCTAGAGGTTTCCCGTCTTCTGCAAAGTTATAGAGCGTGCAAAAATAAGAAAAGTCGCCGAAGACACCAAAGCTGTGTGGCTTCAAATAACAAAGTTATATCAAAAAAAGTAAAATTTATGTGAAAATCACGTTTTCGTTACTATTTTGAATGTTATTTGCAAATTTATCAATTTTAACACTTCACAAGTGTAGATCAAAGTAGCCTGCGTCTGATGATAACAACTTTACAGTTTGTTGGGACATTTAAAATGGGGTTTTGGTCAAACTAATAAAAACTACTATGATTTTTACTAGCAGTTATTTTCAAAAAGTTGCAAATTTCGGCAAAATTTGATGCTTGCTTCAAAATATACCACTCATGATCTATTAAATCTGAAAGTTTGCCGGAGGTATGATTTAGTGGTTTTGAGATATCTTGTTTTTAAATATTGATGTTTTTATACCTAAATTATTTTGAAAGAGAAGCAATTCTTTATTCCGGAGTTGTCCTGTCATTAGATTCTCACGGATCACTTTTAAATTAAGAGTTTTATGTTTACCCAACGCCCTGATTACTTAAAATTGACGTTTTGTGTTCAATTGTCTTGCGTTTTGATGTATTGAATCAACAGTGCACATATATTTATTGGTCTATTGAAAGAAAAAAAAATATAATGGTTTTTGACCCTGTCTGAGCGAATTACGTTGGTGCAAAGTTCCGGTATGCCAACACGTGGAATCAATTATGATTTTCAGTTAACTCAACGTACATATGTTTCGATTGATATTGATTAAATTATGAAAAAAAAAAACTTTGCTCATCAATGCCGTGTCAATATTTGGCACAGTGACTTAATTAGTAAAGCACTTGCTTTGTATAAGAGTCGTGAATTTAAATCTCATCTTGAGCTGAGGATTTTTTATAATTTAACCAATAATTTATTCATTTTTTCGTATGTACGTTGAGTTAACTGAAAATCATAATTGATTCCACGTGTTGGCATACCGGAACTTTGCACCAACGTAATTCGCTCAGACAGGGTCAAAAACCATTATATTTTTTTTTCTTTCAATAGACCAATAAATATATGTGCACTGTTGATTCAATACATCAAAACGCAAGACAATTGAACACAAAACGTCAATTTTAAGTAATCAAGGCATTGGGAAAACATGAAACTCTTAATTGAAAAGTGATCCGTGAGTATCTACTGGCAGGACAACTTTGGAATAAAGAATTGCTTCTCTTTCAAAATAATTTAGGTATAAAAACATCATTATTTAAAAACAAGATATCTCAAAAACATTAAGTTATACATCCGGCAAACTTTCAGATTTAATAGATCATGAGTGGTATATTTTGAAGCAAGCATCAAATTTTGCCGAAATTTGCAACTCTTTGAAAAAACTGCTAGTAAAAATCATAGTATTTTTTACTAGTTTAAACAAAAACCCATTGTAAATGTCCCAACAAATTGTAAGGTTGTTATCATCAGACGCAGGCTACTTTGATCTACACTTGTGAAGTGTTAAAATTGATAAATTTGCAAATAACATTCAAAATAGTAACGAAAACGTGATTTTCACGTAAATTTTACTATTTTTGGTATAACTTTGTTATTTGAAGTCACACAGCTTTGGTGTCTTCGGCGACTTTTCTTATTTTTGCACGCTCTACAACTTTGCAGAAGACAGGAAACCTCTAGGACGTAAAACAAAAAAGTTAGTATCGCAGCGCCACCTATGCGGCAAAATTACCAACTAACTTTCATCACCACATAAAAGTACAAGTAAAATAAATATAAGTCTCCGAAGACACCAACTCAAAAAAATGTACTCCCAAAACGCTAGAGGTTTTTACTTGCTAGATCCCGCTCGTGGCCCAGTGTGCCATGGTAGGGGTGGATGATCAACGTCTTAGTTCCAGGGAAGGACTCTAAGCTCAACTGTGCTTTATGGTCCTCTGGAAAGTAGGAGGTTGGCTACAGGCCCTATGAGCCAGCCTTAAAAAATACTAGCACCGGAAAATCAGCAACAGAATAATACGAACCGACACCAACGGCAACGACCCAGCGAACAAAAAGGACTTGCGATTGGAAACTCGGTACGTGAAACTGCCGATCTCTCAACTTCATTGGGAGTACCCGCATACTCGCCGATCTACTGAAGGACCGTGGGTTCGGCATCGTAGCGCTGCAGGAGGTGTGTTGGACAGGATGACAGGATCCATGGTGCGAACGTTTAGAGGTCATCATATCACCTACCAGAGCTGCGGCAACACACGCGAGCTGGGAACAGCTTTCATAGTGATGGGTGATATGCAGAGGCGCGTGATTAGTTGCTGGCCGATCGGCGAAAGAATGTGCAGGCTGAGAATCAAGGGCCGATTCTTCAACTTCAGCGTAATAAACGTGCACAGCTCACACTCCTTGATGATGACAAGGCATTTTACGCGCAGCTCGAACGCGAGTACGATCGCTGCCCAAGCCACGACGTCAAGATCATCATAGGAGATTTAAACGCTCAGGTAGGCCAGGAGGAGGAATTCAGACCGGCGATTGGTAAGTTCAGCGCCCACCAGCAGACGAACGAAAACGACCTACGACTCATTGATTTCGCCGCCTCCAAAAATATGGCCATATGTAGCACCTTTTCCAACACAGTCTCTCTTATCGTTACACCTGGAGATCACCACAGCAGACGGAATCTGAAATCGACCACGTTCTGACGGACGGCACTTCTCCGACATTGTCGATGTCAGGACCTATCGTGGCGCCAACATCGACTCCGACCACTATCTGGTGATGGTCAAACTGCGCCCAAAACTCTCCGTCATCAACAATGTACGGTACCGGCGACTGCCACGGTACAATCAAGAGCGACTAAAACAACCGGATGTCGCCTCAGCATACGCGCAGAATCTCGAGGCAGCCAGAGTTGCCAGACGAGGGCGAGCTCGATGAGGCCCCTGAGTACAGTGAAAGCAGCCATCAACGACGCAACCGAGAGCACCATCGGGTACGTGGAACGGAATCAACGGAACGAATGGTTCGACGAAGAGTGCAGAACAGTTTTGGAGGAGAGGAACGCAGCAAGGGCGGTAATGCTGCAGCAAGGGACTTGACAGAACGTGGAACGTTACAAACAGAAGCGGAAATAGCAGACCCGCCTCTTCCGGGAGAAAAAGCGCCGCGTGCAAGAAGCGGAGTGTGAAGAAATGGAACTGCTGTGCCGTTTCCAAGAAAAACGGAAGTTCTACGCATCCCGCAACGGCTTCGTGCGACGAGCTGAAATGTGACTCTTGACGGACGGACGTGAGGTGATTGAAAGGTGGAAGCAGCACTTCGATCAACACCTGAATGGCGTGGAGAACGTAGGCAAGCGATATCACGGCAACGGAGGAAACGACAATGCCAGTGCAGCGGAGGACGGAAATGAACCACCTCCCACTCTGAGGGAAGTTAAGGATGCCATTCATCAGCTCAAAACTAACAAAGTTGGCCACCTGTCTGCATCGGCTGATAGTCAGGATCTGGGAAACCGAACAGCTACCGGAGGAGTGGAAGGAAGGGGTAATCTGCCCTATTCACAAGAAAGGACACCATCTGGAATGTGAGAACTTCAGGGCGATCACTATTTTGAATGCTGTCTACAAAGTGCTATCCCAGATCATCTTCCGCCGTCTGTCACCTAAAACGAATGAGTTCGTGGGAAGCTATCAAGCCGGCTTCATCGATGGCCAGTCGACAACGGACCAGATCTTTACCGTACGGCAAATCCTCCAGAAATGCAGTGAATACCAGGTCCCAACGCATCACCTGTTCATCGACTTCAAAGCGGCATACGACAGTATCGACCGCGCAAAGCTATGGAGAATCATGGACGAAAACGGCTTTCCTGGGAAGCTGACTAAATAGACTGATTAAAGCAACGATGGACGGTGTGCAAAACTGCAAGGGTTTTGGGTGTACTATCCAGTTCATTCGAATCTCGTCGGGGACTGCGACAAATGATGGACTCTCATGCCTACTCTTCAACATCGCTCTGGAAGGTGTGATGCGACGAGCCAGGCTCAACAGCCGGGGAACGATTTTCACAAAATCCGGTCAATTTGTGTGCTTTGCGGACCACATCGACATTTGGAACGGCGGCAGAGCTGTACACCCGCCTGAAACGCGAAGCAGCAAAGGTCGGACTGGTGGTGAATGCCTCAAAAACAAAGTACATGCTGGTAGGCGAAACCGAACACGACCGAATTCGTCTGGGCAGTAATGTTACGATAGACGGGGATACTTTTGAGGTGGTGGAGGAATTCGTGTACCTCGGATCCTTACTGACGGTTGAAAACAATGTGAGTCGTGAAATTCGAAGGCGCTTCATCAGCGGAAATCGGGCTTACTACGGGCTCCAGAAGAAGCTGCGGTCTAAAAAGATTCACCCACGCTAATAAGGCCGGTGGTCCTCTATGAACACACGACATGGACCATACTCAAGGAGGACCTGCAAGCACTCGGAGTTTTCGAGCGACGCGTGCTATGGACGATCTTCGACGGTGTGCAGGAGATCGGCATGTGACGGAGAAGGATGAACCACGAGCTCAGTATTGATAAAAGTCATCGACCGACAGTGCGAGTGCCTCAGTGGTTAGCCCAAGCAAAATCCACGAATTTACAATGACAAGAACTTACTTTCCTCATTCATAAATCTTAAAACGTCAATGTTCAACAAAACTGCAACATCACCTTAAATAATAAAGAGGAGAAAAGCATGTGCTTTTAATTTCCGGGCCAACAGCAGCATGCTCCAAGATTGACTCCATCCTTCCACTCCTAATGCCACCGTAGCTAATAAAAACAAGTTGCACGCAAAGGGCTTACTACTACCGTCGTGCGGGGTTACTTTTGAAATGCGGGGCTACTTTGGACACTTTCGAATATGGATTTTTTGAATTCGAAATATGGTTCAAATCTGTTTGATGTCTTTGGGACTATTACGAAGCAATAGTTTTCCCTCCATTTGGTTGAAATTATTTTTCAAACAGACCGTTTATTGTTTGGCAGGACGCGAAAATACATCGAATAAATCAATAAAATATACATAACGTATCAGAACTTTTGGTCTGTAAGCATTGTTTCTACAGTTCATAAATTTCAAAGGGTTGATCAATTCATTCAAAATAAATCAACGTAGCATATACAATCGAATAATTGTATCGTTATACATTATAAATGACCATTTCACCCAAATAAAGGATTGATGGTCCTTTTTTTCAGGCTATTTATACAGCAATATCACGCTGCTCATAATACCAAAGGTAGCACGGAACCATCTTCAAACGCATAAATTTATTGAAATCATGTCTGATATGGTATACTACAGTATTGGTACAAAGTAGTTTTCTAAATAAACCTGGAATTTGAAATGTAATTTTGTTTTAGATAAAAATGTCCAAAGTAGCCCTCATCTGGTTCTATATGAGATGTGTCCGATTGGTGTATGAACAACTTTTTTGTTTATTGATGGATTTAGTTCAAATTTTGCATACATCCTACATACATACTCACAATTATTATGTGTAAAAATTGTGGAAATCCATTCACTACTCTGGGAGTTATAATGTCATAAAGTTGAAAAATCATGAAAAAGTGTAAAAAGAAGCCCCGCACGACGGTACCAAGAACAACGCTTCCTCAAAGTGAAGCGCACCTAATTAACCTGTCACTTTGCGTGATACTCGCAGTGGTTTCTCGCTTCATTCGTTCGTTTCGCCACCAGCACCATCAACCGGTTTCCGCGAAATAAAAAAAAATCACAACATGCAACCTGCCATCAACCACCATAAAACGTGCACATTGCACACCTGTTTTCTTTCTGCTAAGGACCTCGAAGTGCACTCGGAGCCGCCCTGGTGCGGTATTTCAATAGGTCACGGCCTATCATCGGTCAGCCTCTAAGTGATTTGAAGAAGGCAGAGAACCACAAATCCCAAGTAATTGATTCATACTCATACCGGACCTTTGATAAAATATTACTCCAAAGCCATAACAATCCAATTAGTGTCCGAAAGAAAAACCGCTGATGATAACAAGTGATTGTTATCTCAATGCTGATAACCCTTGATGTTTCTCTGGGTGCAACGAATGAGTCTGACATTTCCCCATCGCTACCACCGCCCAACCAAACGGATCGGCGAATTCATGAATAAAACATTGCGCTCGTCCCGGAGAAGGGCTGGAGAGTATCCTTCGCTCGCATTAAGGAAGGCGGCGAGATTCCGACAGTAAGTTATGCTGTTTTATGAATAAATTTTCCCCAAAAGAAATAAATATCTTTATCTCTCCGGTGTGATGGGGGTAGCGACCGACCGACCGACAAAACGACCCGCAGGACAACGAACATTTAGATAGGAGAGTCGAGCAAGGTGCTGGATAAACGGCTAGAGCGACCAGATTAGAGCAGCTGTTGTATCTGACTTCAGGCGTTGCGTTACATGGTTCTTTAGCGGTTGATGAAATTTGCATTCCGTGTTAGGAAGATTACCTTTCTAGATCTTATTGTCTCTAGTGGACGAAACAAAACAGTCCAGATGACTCCGTCGGACAAATATTATCAACATGAACACTGATAACTCTAGCATGGCCGCACAATGATGAAGTTGATCAATCTAACAGGTGAAAATGTTCAGTGTGCAAAGCAATGAATGTTATATGTTGTCCTTTACTGGCCTGTACCAGCTTTGTTGGTTTGTGTGAAACATACTGAATACTTGACAAATCGAGAGATCTTTAAAAAAAATCCTCCGGAAATTCCTCCAGGAGTCCACCCAAAAATTCCTCCATGAACTCCTCCGGAAATTCCTCTAGGAATTCTTGTAGGAGTTCCTCGGGATGTTCCTCTAGAAGTTTCTCCCGGAAACTATCGGAGGATCATTCTGAAAGAATTCCTTAAGGAACTTCCGGAGAGACTCCTACAGGGACTCACAGGTACAGGTTGAAGAACTTCTAGAGGAACTCTTGGGGCAATTCTCAGAAAAAACTCCCGCAGGAATTTCTAGGGAGAATTTTTGGAGGATTTCTCGGCGGGATTCCTGAAGGAACTCCCGGAGGAATTTTCGAAGGAACTCCAGGAGGCAGTTTTGGAGGAATTCCCGAAGAAACTTCCGTTGGAGCTCCTGGAGGAAATTTTGGAGGAATTTTCGGAGGAACTCCGGCAGGAACTTTTGGAGGAGTTCCTGGAGGAATTACCTGGGAAAGTTCCTGCAGGAACTTTTAGAGGAATTCCTAGAGGAACTGGAAGGATTCCTGGAGGAAATCCTGGAGGATCTCCCTGAGGAATTCTCGGTAGAATAACTTAAAAAAAAACTTACCGGGAGATTTCCTGTATAAATTTTTGAAGGAACTCGGAATTTTCAGAGGTACTCCTGGAGGAAATTTTGGATTAAATTCTTGGGAGAATTGCTGGAGGAATTCCTGAAGAATTTCCCAAAGGAAGTCTCGGAGGAATTCCTAGAGGAACTTCTAGAAGAAATCATGGAGAAAATCCTGGATGAACTCTCAGAGGAACTCCAGGAGGAACTTACTGGGAGAATTCCTGAAGAAATGTTTAAAGGAACTCGGAGTTTTCGGAGGACTTCTGGAGTAAATTTTGGAGGAACTTCCTGGGAGTATTCCTGGCGGAGTTCCTGGAGAATTCCCCGAAGGAAGTCTCAGAGGAATTCCCGGGAAAACTCCTGTAGGACTTTTTGGAGGAATTTCCGGGAGAACATCAGGGGGAACTTCCTGGGGATATTACTGGAGAACTTCTTGGAAGAACTCATGGAGAAATTCACGGAGCAATTCCTGGAGGAATTTCCAGAGGCATCCCCGGAGGAATCCACGGAGAAGCTCCTGAAGGTATTTTGGGCTGAATTTCTGGAGAAATTCTTTAGGGGATACCTGTTTGAATTTTCGGTAGAATCTTCTGGATGAACCTCCGGGCTTTCGGAGGTAGCTAGAAAACATTTTACGTGGAATCATCCGAAAAGAATTTCTGGGAAATTCTCTGTAATTAATTTCTGGAGGCATCCCCGGATGAAATTCCCCGTAAAAAACGCCTGGAGGAATCCCTTAAAGGAATTCCTGTGAGATTATTTGGAGGAAACTCCTAGAAGAATCCTCGGAATGAGTTTTTGGTAAACTTGCTGGATTGAATAACTAGAAGAACATCATACAGAAGGGAATTATTTGAAGAGGTTGTGGAATCTCCAGAAGGCATTCTTGGATGTATTCTCAGAATGAATTCCCAACAGTGACAGTTTCTGGTTCAAAGCATAAATATACGGATACCAATCAATGGTGGGTTTAAAAAGAATTCCAATAAATCTTCTAGAGTAGTATCTATATAAATAAAAATGGAATGGTGTTTGTATGTCACGAATAGGCTCGGGAACGGGTCAACGAATCTACACCATTTTTTCAGTGTTTCCCCAGCCAGCAATTTAATTGCTATATCAAAATTGCAACTGAAATAGTCACACATATATAGCACCAAAGAAATCGTATTCAATGCACGAAACAGGCATATACATACTAAAGTGGAGGCCATATCGAAACATATATACGATTACTGCGATTCCATCCAACATAATTTACGATTTCTCGAAAAATTTCTACGATTTCGCCGATTTTATCCGTCTGAATATACGATTATGCATGATCTTATACGATTGAGAGTACCAATATACGACTCAAGATTTTCAAATAAAAAAACCAAATGGTGTTCAGTGGGAATCGAACTTAGGTCTTTTGATTGAGAACTGTGCGTTATCTCTATTGGCTATATTGCCAAGTTGAAAATAGATGTTGTAAGTCATCTGCTAGTATGAAAACCTATATATTTGGTTGAAATTATTGCTACCATGGTTGGAATGTGTCAACAGCAACAAAAATACAAATTTGTTGATGAATACTATTTTTCCTTTTCTCCATCATACAAATATGTAAACAAAACCATTTACGATTTCCGAGATTAAGATTCGACTATTAAAAGTGCAATTAAAATCAACTGTGAAAATGATTATACGATTTCTACGATTTCATTCACTTCGTATACGACGCAAGTGTGACGCAAACGATCAATATACAGCATTACAGGGGATAGACAAAATGATCGGGACAGGCAAAATTTTTACTTTTCAAAAAATGTCCAATTTGCTGTAACTTTTCGAGAAGTGCATCAAATATTCTCAAATTTTCACTGTAAGTTGATCGACTAGTTGTGTATTAGTGGACAAAATTTGGAAAAGATCGGGCCATTCTGCACGAAGTTATAAGCATTTCAGAAAAAGGTAGAATTATTCGATAGCTAGCTTTGAGCTGTTATATCTCCGGATTCAATGAACCGAATGCAATGAAATTTTATCCATTTATGACTTATATAATGAGCTCTGAAAGACTTTTGACACAATTTGAAATTATTAACAAGAGAAAAAGTTATGGCGATTTCGTTAATTTTATGATTTTTTAGTAAATTGGTCTATTTTTAAAATGCATCCCATTACTTTTTTAATGAATTTACGCCTGTGTTGTTACTTTCTTTCAAAACATATCTGTATTCAAGAGAATCAGAGTGAATTAAAATGAACTAAAATTAGCATCTTGAATTTTAAAAGATGCTGAAATTTAACAAAATTTGGTGTTTTATTAGAAAAATAATCTAATCGCTATAATTTTCTTCCGTGTTAAGAATTTATAGTTATAACAAAAGTTTTTCGAAGCTCATTATATAAGTCATAAATAGTCAAAATTTCATTGCATTCGGTTCATTGAATCCGGAGATATAACAGCTCAAAGTTGGCTATCCGATAATTACACATTTTTATAGAGTCTTTATAACTTCGCGCAGAATAGTTCGATCTTTTCTAAATTTTGTCCACTGATACACAAATAGTTGATCAACTTACAGTGAAAATTTGAGAATATTTGATGCACTTATCGAAAAGTTACAGCTTTTTGAAATTTTTTTGAGAAGTGAAAATTTTGCCTGTCCCGATCATTTTGTCTATCCCCTGTAGTTGTATACGATTTCACCGATTTTCATCATACCTTCAGGTAGCAAGCTCGATTTAGCAGAATCATATGCGATGTGAAGCGACGATTTCCACGATTCAAAGAAAGCATATATACGATGCTTGCGAACTTGCAGCTTGACTTGACACTAAGAATGTATGTTTTTTCACGATTCTATCCGATTCTGTGCGATCCTACCGATAGTATCTCGCACTTTTTATGATTAGAAACGACTATGTGAAACAAAATCGCAATTGAAATTTAATTTACGCAATCATTGTCAGCAAATATACATATTATTATACAATTCTGATTCAATATATGAGAATATACGATTTTTTCCACATAATGATTTACGATATGTGGTTGGCTGAGTCATTCGTGCAGGGCTCCGACGTGTTCGTACGAAAAAAGTAATTGGGAAATTCGACCGTAAACGCACCAAAAACAAGAAAGGTTTAAATTCCATTTTCCGGGGCATTTTTATACAGAGCTGCACTTCAAAAAACATAGTAGGCAGGCAAAACGACGTTTGCCGGGACAGCTAGTTACTTGTTTTTATCTGTATTAACGAGATAGAACTATAGTTACTAATAAAACCAAGAATAAAACGCAAACATACCTACGCGCAATAAGCCATGGTATTGGTAAAAAAATCAAAATTTCACTTCAGCTGTCTGATTGCTGTGCGCAGTAGGCACTCATTGCTGTGCGATGACAGGTGACCGACCGTTTTCATCGAGTTGTCATAATGTATCGATCACTCGTTGTGCCAGACTATTTATTCGACACCTGTCCACAAACTCGTTTTGTATAATACGACTACTATTGAGTCACGTGAAATCCGCTCAACTCGAGTTACAAAATAGCCCCCTTGTATATAATAAAGTAATCTCCAGGGATTCCTTCAAAAAAAAAAATTCAAAATATTTAATATTCCTTCAGAGATAATCTTCTGGGACGCCAGGAGTTCCTCCATAAATTTACAAAAGAATTTCTATGGAGAACATTCGTGAATGGATCCATTGATGTCTATGAAAGTTTATGAATAAGGTTGCACAAAAGCGTCCTTTTTCAACCCTCCTCCCTCATATGGCATACTTTTTGAATGAGACTTCTGAAATTTATGTATGGGTAGTCACACTTTGTTGAAGCCCCCTCCTTCTTCAAAGCGGAAATTTATGAAAGTTCCCCCTTCACAAATAGCTCCAGGAATTCCTTTCATAAAGTAATCCAAGGATTTTTTCAGGAGGTCCTCCATCGGTTCCTTCAATATTTTTTTTGGAGATTCCTCAATAAATTACATCATGGAACGTCGCCAAGAATTCCTCCCGAAGATCTCATGACTTCTCCAGGTATTTCTTCATGTATTTCATCAAAAATTCCTTCAAGATCTCTTCCAAGGAATTTGTACTAGGGTAGGTAATCAAAATTTTAACCAAATTGCAGCTTTCTGAAGCAGTGCAAATTTGAGGTGATTTTTTCTCCCACATGGAAATAATTTACTACGACAAAATCATATGTACATGAAAGAAATGGGTATAATCTTTCTGTTAAATGATAAAAAGTTAGTATTTGCACCGAATTTCATTGAAATATTCGATTTTTCATCAACAATGATTTTAATCTTAATTTTAACCAATTTTAATCTTAATTTGAACTACTGACGGCAGCAGCTCGAGCAACTCAAAAAAACACCCAATTCCATGCTTAACATTTTATAATCACATGAATCTGCTAATTCTCATACCTATTTTTCATTAGGCAGTGGAATCACAACTCAGAATGTTTGAAATTCTTTAGGAATTTGGAAACTAAATTTGGAATTTTTCATCCCCCAAGAGTAAACAAAGCAACCACTAGCGCAATCTGCAGGTCAACACTGGAAGCTCGCCCCCGTTAACTAGTTCAAATTAAGATAACATTCTCCAAGTAAGAATCACTTAAATTTCATAATTTTAAGGCAAATAATGCGGAATATTATTCAGTTGGTCGATTCTACGATAAATAGGCTTTCATTTGACGTATTCACTTATTACATATGATGTAATGCATGAGCTGTATGAGTGCACCGAAAATGTGCTTTCTCTGGGGGGAAAAAGGTGAAATCACAGTGATTTTTCATTTGCTTATTTTCGATGGCAAAAACGCTTTTTTCAATGTATTTAAAGTTTATGTTATCAGATTATACTACGGAAAGCTGTTTAACATCTTTTTCGGGATAATATTTGACCAAAAAGTACGTCGTTTCAATGAATTTCAAAATAGTTCAAATTAAGATTACATTGTGACTAGTTCAAATTTTGATTTCTTACCCTAGGATTCTTTATAAAATTTAGGATTTTTTTTTATAAATATACTTATACTGATTTTTTTTTTTGTAAATTTTTCATGGGATTTTTCAAGGAATTAAGTTTTTCTCCAGACATTCTTTCAGGGATTCCTTTAAAAGTGTGTTAACGGATTTCTCCAGAAGTTCCATCAAGTGTTCCTCAAGGAGTGTATCCAGATGTTCCTCCATAAATTTATTCAGAAACTCCAGCTAGAATTTCCGCAGGAATTTCCCTGAAATTCCTTCAGATATTCCTCCAGGAATTCTTTCAGAATATCTCCAGGGATTTCTACAGAATTTAGATAGTAGTTTTATTTTTAAAACCCTCCAAGGATTCTTTTAAAAATTCCTTAATGGATTCCTTCTGAAAATAGTTCGGGAATTCCTTCAGAAATATCTGCAGAGACTCCTTGGTAGTTTAATTCTAAAGAAAATTACATGGATTTGTTATTAAGAATATTCAGAATTAAAAAAAAATATATGAAGGATTTTTCAAGAATTCTTCCAATGGCTTCAGCAAGAGCCCCTTAGAAAATGGCGTCCCTTTGACAAAATTTCTAGAAGGTTTCTTTTCAAAATGTCTCCCTCGGTTCCTTCAGAAATATCTTTTGGAATTCATTCAGAGATTCCTCCTGGAATTCTTTCAGATATTCCTCCACGGATTTTTACAGAAGTACTTTATGAAATCACATTAACATAGTAGAGTAATTCTTCAATAGTTAGCTGAAGATACCTCAGGAGATCCAAAGATTTTTTTTGAAAATTTCATAGAAAGATTCCTGAACAAAATTTTCTGAAACAATTTCGGAAGTAATCATTGAAAAAGTTCCTGGAGGAATTGATGAATATCTAGAGGAACTCCATGAGATGGCTCTGGAAGAATTCATGAAAAAAATGTTATGAAACACTTTTAGAGAAATTGAAGGAAAACTTCCAGGAGAAGTTTCTGAGAAAAAACCCTGAAGGCATTTCCAAAGAACACCCTTGAAGAATTTCTGAAATAAACTACATATCAAGCAATTTCTTTCTTTCTTTTTTTTTGCATGAATACTTGTAGACTTTGCAGGCAAAGGTACTGAAGGAACTCTTGAAAAAAAAAAAACTCCAAATCAATTACTCAAGGGATTCCTGAACGATGTTTAAAAGCAAACCGTGGTACTTCTGGAGGAATTCTTGAGAAAAAAAACATGCGATTTGTTTGAATGGTATTGGTTTGGTCTAGTCTAGTCTACACATACATAGCCATCTCTTGGTAGAATCCTAGAAAATGAAAAAAAAAACGACTACTTTTAACATTTTTCTTGTCATTATCAATTATTGTTGTTCATCGGTGAGTTTTTCTTTCTCATCCCATAACACCAAATTTTGTAAAATTTTGTCGAGCAGTGTTATCAATTTCTAGAATATTGACAAAAATCACTAGCGAGAAAAAAATACTTCCACTTTCATCCAAAGCACACTTTGATCTCGCAAATTGTTTGAATGACACTGGTGGATAAAAACTCTTGGAGCAATTACTGAAGTAATCCCTAGAGGAATTCTAGAAGGAAAATTTAACAGCAGAAATTCAAAACAAATCTGAAAAAAAAAACACTCTTGAAGCAACCAACAAAAGTAATTTCATTAAAAAAATGAATCACTGACAGCCTGGAAAACTGGAGAATGTCTTGCAGTAACTTCAAGTAGAATTTCTTGAGATATTCCGGAAGAAACGCCTAGAATTAAATCCTGAAGTGATTTCTAGAGAAATTCTTAAAATAATATCTCAACCCTTTAATATCCAACCCCGCCTTTAGACGGGGTATAGTTTGAGCATTTTTATAATTTTTGTTTCGTGGAAAATCAAATTTTTTATATTTTTGGCTGATATTTAGGACTGTTTTGTATATCTCAAAATGGTTTTTGGTATATTTTAAAACGTATTTACATTTTTTTTTAAATCATTGAAAAATTGATGTTTTAGTAACCTTTTAGAAGTCATTGTTTATTTTGTATTGGATCGCTACAATTAACATATTTAAATGTTTTCTCAAATCATTCTACCCTTGTTTAATAGATTAAGAGAATCGAATACACTCTAAAATTATTTTCCTTAAAATTACACGGAAAATAAAATTTTCTATGAAAAAAATTAAAATAAAAGTATTTCAACAATAATCATGAAATCTCAAAATGTTTACATCTCAAAATATCCGTACCCCAAATAGGCTTTCAGGAAAAATATAAAAGTGTGGGGTGTTTGAAAATAAAAATTAGAAAAATCAAAAACTGAAATTCACGAAATCGAGAATTAAAAAGAATCATCTTCCAAAACATGTCTAAATCGATTTTAGATGACAAAAAATGATATTTAGATCCAAATCAAAAATTTGAGTATTGGAGGGTTAAGGGATTCCTGAAGAGTCCGCAGAAAAGATTCTGGAAGAATCCCTGAAGAAAGCGTTAGTAAATCCCAAGAGAAGTTTATGATGCAACTCCTGGAAGAATATCATAAATGAATTTGTGAAAAAAAATCGATAGAGGAATTTCGGGATGAGCAACCGAAGAAACCTCTGGATGCAAAGTGACGTAAGCGCCATTCTAAATTTCGACGTCTTTTGGTATATATTTGGTGAAATAATAACATTGTGGTATGTCTGCTATATAAGGATGCAAGATCTAGTGGTAATCTAACATCTATGGAAGAAAAGTTTGAGAATAGCGAAGTGTTTCAATTATAATTACCAAAAACGGGTCGACATTACCAATGTCGCTTCCCAAGTAACATTTTGATGACCAATTAGTCTTGTAGAGGTTTTGAAACCCATCATAAAACCATATACCTTTTATTTTGGTTTTATGAAGGTTATAAGAACTACTTCTAGAGGCGTTCCACGGAGTCATGTCAGTCGATCCTGAGCGACCATTTCAAAAATATCTGAAACTTTGCACAGTTTTTCAATTTCATCTAAATCGCCATTTTTCGATATCAAATTTTTATTTTGAATCACGACTAACTTTTCAAAAGGGTGTATGCGAAAATAGTTCAAAAATATTCTAAAAGCTGCACAGCAAAAACGGATTGTTCGATTGTTATGAATTTTTCAGCAAAGTTAGATAACTAAATGATGATTCCTAACAAAATATACACTGTGAAAAATTTCTTTTTTTACTTTAAAAAAATATGATCTTTGTCACAAAAACTCAAATATCTCAAAACCCTATCTTTTTACCAACGTCAATTTTTTAGGGAAAATGGCCCATTATATCAGCTATCTACCATAAAATTTTGGTGATGGTAAACTGATAAACAAAAAAGTTATAACATTTCAAACATTTCACAGTTTTTACATTTAGTAACAAAAAAAATTTTTTTTTCTGTGTAAATTATTTCGAGAATTATATGTTGATGCTGATTTTATTGTAAAGGCTACCGCCTGAATTAAACAAGTTGTTTTTATGATATTTTTGTTTGATTATTCATAATTACTATAGTATCTATTTAAAACTTAGACGCGATCCAGTGTTGTGATCAAAAATATTGAGAGTGTCATACTTTTTATTGTACGTGACTGGTGAAAAGTTACCTTGATAGCGTTGAAAAGCTGTTGATCATAAGAAAAATGGAATTAAACTTATTTTTAAGACGAAAGCTGCATAATAAAAGTTTTATATATTCGCGTATACGTCTAGTTGATCTGCAAAAAAATTACCTCTTAGAGAACAGACTTTATGATCGGAAGAATGCGAGTAACTTCAACAACAACAAATGCATGAGAGGTACATACCACAGACAAACAGACGAAACGCCTAGAATAATATTCGTGAAAATCCATCGCCCAGTTCCCACTACCACCACCTGGTGGAAATGTTTCACGAAACACTGCGTTGTGCAATATCGTCATCAGAAGGCGCTAGTGTGAAACGTCAAACGCAAAGAAAAACGATGGGCACTCTTCTGGGCACTGGTTATGCCCAAATTGAATACAAATTTACGCATTTGCACGTCCTGCCGTCTAGACTTTGACAGACGAGCCATCTGTATATCATCGGTAAAGCAGGGCGCAGGAAGTTCGAAAACGACAACAACTGAGAAATTGCCAGAAGTGCTAAGTGCAGAGAGTCATGCCACCATACCATCAGCGACATTTGTTTAAACAATATAATCACGCCCCTTTTCAAAAATGCTTTGAAATATACTTCAACATCTATACCCATTTCAATATTTTTAACGTTGCAAAACACGCTTTCAACATTCATCTTGAAGAAGAGGAAAAACACTTGTCCTCAAATGTAACAGCAAATTAATGAATAAACGACTAATGCGCGGAGGGCGTGATAAAATCGGAACATTACTGTACATATAATATACATAATACATAATAAAAACAGCTTGTTTTACTCACGCAAGGCCATTAACAATAAAATCAGCATCAAACTGCGATTTCCGGCCGAAATAATTTACACTAAAAAAAAATTATTACTAAATGTGAAAATTGTGAAATGTTTGAATTGTCAAAACTTTTTTGTTTATTAGTTTATTATCACCAAATTTTTATGGTAGATTGCTAATCTGCCGTAATTCTGCAAAGTGACGTAAGCGACATTGATAGTTTTGGCCCATTTTTTGGTTATTATGCATAAAACTCTTGCTCATCCTTTAAGTTTCTTTCCAAAGATGATAGATTACGATTAGATCTTGCATTCTAATACAGCAGGAATACCACAGTGTTATTCTCACCCCAGATATTATAAATAATATACCAAAAATATCGAAATTTTGAATGGCGCTTACGTCACTTTTCAGAATTACTACAGTAATACAATGGACCGGTTTCCTTAAAAAATTACGTTGGTAAAAAGATAGGGTTTTGAGATATTTGAGTTTTTGTGACAAAAATGATATTTTTTAATGTTAAAAAAATATTTTTTTTCACAGTGTATATTTTCTTAGAAATCACCATTTAGTTATCTAACTTTGCTGAACAATAAAATCAGCATCAAACTGCGATTTCTGACCGAAATAATTTACACAGAAAAAAATATTTACCAAATGTGAAAATAGTGAAATGTTTGAAATGTTATAACTTTTTTGTTTATTAGTTTACCATCACCAAATTTTTATGGTAGATTGTTAATACAATGGACCGCCTTTCCCAAAAAAATTACGATGGTAAAAAGATAGGGTTTTGAGATATTTGAGTTTTTGTGACAAAAATGATATTTTTTAATATTAAAAAAGATGTTTTTTCACAGTGTATATTTTCTTAGGAATCACCATTTAGTTATCTAACTTTGCTGAAAAATTCATAGCAATCGAACGAACCATTTTGGCTGTGCAGATTTTTGAATATTTTTGAACCATTTTCACATACACCCTTTTAAAAAGTTAGTCGTGATTCAAAATAAAAATTTGATATCGAAAAATGGCGATTTAAATGGAACTGAAAAACTGTGCAAAGTTTCAGTTCAATAGAAAATCATGAATTAAAAAATTTCCTTAATTTTGATGCTGTTGCTTGGAATCGCTCTCTAGTCTTTTGGTCTAAAACATGTTACTTGGGTTACTTATTGCTGTAGGAGCTCCTTTTCAATATATTCAGAAATATCTGCAGGAATTTTTGAAGGAATAGCTGGAAGAATACGCCTGGAGGAGTTTCTCGAGAAATTTCAAGATGAGTTCCTGGGAAAAACTAAAAAAAACCTGAAGGGAATTCCTTCTGAACCTCACCCAATAATCACTCAAAGAATACTGTACAAACAGTTATTCTTACAAAGCTCTTCCGGCAAGAAATCCTCCAAAATTATCTCCAGCTTTTCATAAGATTTCGTAGTTTTTTTTTGTTATGATGAGAAAAACTAAGGCTGATTGCACGCCATTTTATCAAGAAGTGCACATAAGAGACTCAATGGTATTTTATTTTAAAGAGTTATTGATCAGATTAGGAAAAAGATCATCTAAATAATGTGTATAAGGTTCAATATTAATGTAATGTATATACACAGAGCGAAACAAGAATAGTACCACTCTGTTTTTTACAATATTTTTAGAATGTCCATATCAATTATGCTATCATTGGTTTAGAATGATGGTGTAATCTATTTCGCAACTTTACAGTTGATGAAGATCAAATTATTGTGGATCATTTTCATTTAGGCCCAAAAAATCATGAAAAAATGAGCGAAATAAAAATAGCACCACCATGTAATGAAAACAGCCTGTAGAAATTTTGACAGATTTTTGTGTTAGTTTTGAGTCAGTTACAGTCAGTTTCTATCGGGTGGCGGAGTGTTATTCAAAAAATAACGAAAGAACCCTTTGTTTCCCAGTATTCGAGTAGTAATGGGTCAGGCGCAACATCTTACCTTCGAAGAAAGGGTAAAACTCAAAACATACCATGACTCAGGCCTGTCTTCCACAGAAATCGGTCGTAAAATCTTCCGATCACATACCGTAATCGTAAGGTTCTTGAAAAATTTAAATAAAGGTCATCACACAGACGAACGAGGAACGAAAAGTAAGCTCCCGGAAAAAGATAAGCGAAGAATTCAAAGAGTGACAGTGAACAAGTAAAGAACATCATCCCAAATTCGTGCAGAATTGCAATTTCTGGTGATAATACGACCTGTACAACAAATCCTGTCAAGCAACAAGAACCTGAGGTGGCACAAAAGGCTTGGTAAGCCCAACTTGACAGAGTGACATAAGGTGAATCGGTTCAGTTTCGATGAACAGTATGTTTCGAGGACGGACAAAGGGAAAAATCTGCTTCTTTCGGACGAAAAAAAGCTCAACCTTAATGACCCAGATGGTTGGCAATACTACTGGCATGATCTGTGAAAAGAACCAGAACTTTGATGGTGGTACACTGATGGTTTGATGAACTTTCACATTTTGGGGAAAGCTTTCATAGGGTGGATCTCAACGAGGATGAAGTCAGAGGTTTTCATTGATATGCTGGAAATAACCTTTATTGAGCACGGCGAGTGTTTGATGGGCCCAGATTTCGTCTTCCAGCAGGGTAATGCCGCGATTCACAACTCAAAGGCTGACTAAGGCCTGGTTTTCTAACAAACGCATAGAAATTCTCGTGTGGCCAACTTGTTCTTCGGATCTGAATCCCATAGAAAACCTTTGGTCTATTCTTGCTCGTGGCGTTTATAAGAACGGCAAACAATTCGACAATGATAACATGCTGAAATGTCGTATTCGTGGATGCTTACAGCAGATCGAGAAGGGTTCGCTGGAAAAATTGATTTTGTTCATGAAATCACGGCTTGTTGAAATACATTCGAAACAATGGCTCGTATGCTCACTACTACGATCTAAAAAATGTATTTGAACTTGTTTCTTGTGGAAATATAAATAATGCTATTTTTATTTCGCATGAATTTTTCGGCTTAAATGTAAATGATCCACAATAATATGACCGTAATCAGCTGTACAGTTGTGGAAAAGATTGTACTACCATTATAAATCGAAGACATCAAAGATGATATGGAAGTTCAAAAAATATTGGGAAAAACAGGGTGGTGATATTCTTATTTCGCTCAGTGTAGGGGCGTTCCAGTATGAAGGGCGCTGGATTTTGTAAATTTTGAGTACCAAACCTGCTCTGATTGTATGTACCATGATAGCACTGGTCTAAAATGTCAAAAATATCATTAGAAGGCTTTGTAAATTTCTACTTTGAGGAGTCCTTTTTAAATTTTTTATACTTTTAGTTAAAGTCCTCAAGGGGTCTCTCAAAGCTCTGTAGCAAAAAAACCCATAATTTCTTTAAGTTATAACCTTTTGCATAAGGTAGGCAAAACATGTAGCTTTGGTATAGAAAACAAATTATTTTGTGTAGACGTTTTTTTAAGAACAAGCAGTAGCAGAATTAAATTTAAAAAAAACACGCCGATGCCGCCGCCGCCGCTGCCTTAAACTACTACAGGGGATGGCCAAAATGTTTGGGATAGGATACATTTTTTTCTCTCACAAAAAAGTTCAACATGCTATAACTTTTCATAGAGTGCATCAAATAATCTCAAATTTTGACTGTTTGTCAACCTGTTATATGTGCATCATTGGTACAAATTTGGGCTCGATTGATTAATGTATCGCAAAATTAGAACCGTTCGGGTAAAACACTATTTTTTAAACAACTAATTTTTGTGCTGTCATATCTCGGAAACCAGTGAACCGAATTGAATGAAATTTTGAACGTACACTATTAATATACAAATGCTTCACAAACTATTAAAACATAGATACTTTTTGAACGTTGAAAAAAGTTATCATAGATTGACACTTTTTGGATTTTTCTCGAAAAAACGTTATTTTTTTACATCAATGTCAATAAATTTTAGTGATGATATGCAAAGATTTTTCCCTTCTGTTCTCAAGTTATCTCTAATCAGATATATTAGAGTATATTTAGATTGAAGAAAGAACACATTCAGTAATTTTTTGTGTGGTATTGTAAATTTGACTTATTTTCCTCTATATGGGTAAAAATTTCAACCCGGTATAGCTTAATTCGCCGTGAGAAAATATTACATTTTATAACGTCGTATTAAGTATCAATATATTGTTGATAAACGATAAAAAATTAATTCAATTCGGTTAACTGCTTTCTGAGATATGACAGTTCAAAAACGAGCTGTCTAAAAAATAGTGTTTTACCCGAACGGTTCTAACTTTGCGATACATTAATCAATCGTGCTCAAATTTGTACCAATGATGCACATATAATAGGTTGACAAACAGTCAAAATTTGAGATTTTTTGATGCACTCTATGAAAAGTTACAGCATGTTGAATTTTTTTGTGGGAGAAAAAAAAGTTGCCTATCCCAAACATTTTGGCCATCCCCTGTATATACACCACCACCGAGGAAATGTGCTTTGGCGCACACGTTCAATTAGTATCATTTCTAAAAACAATTAACTTTTAAAATTTGAGTATGTTTGATGAATTTCAGAAGCAGTTACAGCTAGATAACCAAAAAATAAGTTCTGCCTCGATAAAAATATCCAGCCTGGTCACACGCGTTAACCAATGTGCTCCGCCGAACCGAACCAAGCACATGAAGACTTCCGAAAAATGCATAAAGCTTTTGACAACCTTGAGCCATCAGGAAGATGACTCACTTGAAGTGTCCCCTTCTTCCAGCTTCTGGCCAGACGACTTTCAATGTCCACATCTTTCCATCATCCAACGGTAGAAACATTGTATTAAATGTGTCACTTTTGGTAGAGTCCCATCGCCCCCTTCCCAGCCCCAAGCCGCCCACCCCTATCGGTCAACCGAGCCGAAACACGATTCAGCTGATTCGTGATGGAGAAAAAGTCGAAATAATTCGCATGGAAAATCCACTTTGCATATCGTCGCTCCGCTTCGCTCGGTGCACGCTCTGCAAAGATCTTCACCAGAAAGCAAAAAAAAAAAAAAAGTTGCTTTCTTTCCAGGTGCTTCGAGATATACACCGTACCTGAAGAAGGGGAGAGGGGCGTGGTTCTGGATAATCTCCATTTTTCGGAATAAATACCTAGCAACTCTGTGGTCGACGGAGAATTTCCCGGCTCGTTTCGCTCGGTTTACAGTTGTACCGCTCAGAATGGCACATTTGAATGTGGTTGGGCTGCTGGCTGGTAGGGGGACATTCGAAACAAGAATTGAAACTGATGTTTCGATGCCGGGACGTTTGAATTTTATTTGAATGTCAGATGAGTTTCGATTGTATCGAAAGTGCTTCATTCTAATTTAAACGAGCGAGGTTTTTGCCTTTCTCGAACAGCAAGGTGTACCGAAAGGCTGTGTGATCTAAGCACAGAGAAACTTCTTCTTCATCTTCTTTTCTGGCCAACTATCACAGTTCGGCGACAGTTGTGTTTTTACATCGGCTGGGTCTAGGAGCTAGTGCCCAAGGATACAGCCACCATACCTAGGACTCTATTACTCTAGGCTTTACTTCCTATCCGAGGGAAGGCATGATCAGATATTTTTGTCTCAGAAATACCAACGGCGTCGATTGGGATTGAATCTAGATCGACTGTTTTAATTGGCGGTTTAATTCATCCCTACATTGCCAAAACGCAAGGAGTTTGTTGACTGCATAGCCAAGAAATTCAACATTCAGTTCATTTTTAAGTTCGATAGAAGTTTCAGAAGGGTTTCAGGGGGTTTCCCAGGAGTACTAGGGAGCTTCCAAAAGAGGTTTCAGGTATGTTTCAGAGGGGTATCAAGGCATTTCAGTGAATTTCAGGAGGGTTCCGAAAGGATTTCCTTTGGATTGGATCCACTGTCCTTAAGTCCTCTTCTTAAGGAATGTCTCTGAAACCCCAAGAGAACCCTAGAACATCCCTGCAATGCTGTTGGAACCTCCTGGAACCCCCTGAAACTCTTCTGAATGCACTAGAATCCCTATGGAACTGTTAGTGGCAGTAGCTCCTCTCTGGAGCCACCAAATGTTTGTGTCAGCACAGTCTTCCAATTGGCAGATTACGCATGATGCGGCTTGCTTGGTTAAGTGTAGGAAATGCTTGGAAAGGAATTCGTTCCGAATTTTTTCAAATAAACTTCATGGTTCACTTTCGTAACAAGGACGTCCTTGACTCTTCTTCAACCCACCGAGATTTCAATAAACGCCCTGAAACCCCTCGAAATCCACAAGAACACCCATGGAACGCCCCTGAAACCCCCTGGAATACACCTGAAATCCTTTGGCAATCCCTTAAATCCACTGGAACGCCACTGCACTGCTTGAAAACCCCTGAAATGCCCTTGGAGTCCAAACGCAGACACCCCTAAAACGCCTATAAATGCCCCTGAAATTCACCTAAAACCCTATGGAACGCTGTTGAAATGCTCTGGAATTCCCCTGAAAGTCAGCTAAAGTCTCCTGTAATGCCCTAGAAACGTTCTGGAACATCCCTGAAAACTATTGAAACCCCCTTGGTACCTTCTGGAACTCTCTTGAAATACCAACTCCCACCCTCCCGAAGAAACTTTATGTTAAACAATTAGTCTTGTTTTTGAATCGTCATAAATCTAAATACCTTTTATCTTGGTTATATAATGGTTTCAAGAACCTCTTCTAGCTTAGACTTAACAATCCTGCCAGCAGTTTGGTTGCTATATCGAAATTGCAACTGAAGTATTCACACATATTTTGAACCAAATTAATCGTATTCAATGCACGAAACAGGCATATACACACTAAAGTGGAGGCCATATCGAAACATATATACGATTACTGCGATTCCATCCAACATGATTTACGATTTCTCGAAAAAATCTACGATATCGCCGATTTCATCCGTCTAAATATACGATTATGCATGATCTTATTACGATTGAGAGAACCAATATACGACTCAAGATTTTCAAATAAAAAAAAAACAATTGGTGTTCAGTAGGAATCGAACATAGGTCCTTTGATTGAGAACTTCGCGTTATCTCTATGGGCTATATTGCCAGCTTGAGAGTTCAAAGTGAATGGCATGAAACGAATAAAAATTAGCATGATACGGTGCGAGACTTGTGGTGGGAGCGTTGTTGTTGTGCATTGAGTGGTACTAAAAGTGGTGCCGTGCAAGAGGCCTGGAATTCACATCGTTGTTGGAATCTATGCATCACTTATTTTAAGACATCTGCTGTATATAAATAGTATAAAAGTCAATATATTTGGTTGAAATTATTGCTACAATGGTTGGAATGTGTCAACAACAACACAAATACAAATTTGTTATGAATATCATTTTTCCCTTTTTTTATATCAGACAAATATGTAAACAAAACCATTTAAGATTTCCGAGATTGAGATTCGACTATTAAAAGTGCAGTAACAATCATATGCAACTTTAAAAATGAATATACGATTTCTACGATTTCGTGTCACTTTTTATACGACGCAAGTGTGACGCAAACGATCAATATACAACATTCTTTTAGTTGTATACGATTTCACCGATTTTCATCATACCTTTAAATAGCAAGCTTGATTAAGCAGATTCATATACGATATGAAACGACATTTCCACGATTTAACCTTCCTTAGTCCCTAAAAAAAGTTACAAATAAGACCCTTGGGTCATTTTTGACCCCAAACTTTGAACGGCTCTCAAAAATCAGTGGCTGGGCCGATTTTGATTTTCTTTGGCCCAAATGAAAGCCACACATGTCTAGTTTTCAAAACCCCCGGAGAGTTCCGGATTTGGTCACTGTGGCCACCGGGAACCTGCTTCAACTGAAAAATGCCGCTTTAGAGACCCTAACTTTGGCAAGCTATAACTTTGCAACCAAACAAGTAATCAGGACCGTTCAAGAATCGCTGGAAAGGTATTCACGTGGACTTTGATTAAAGACATTAATATTGACTAATTCTTAAGAACCGGTTCCGGAAATCCGGAACATACGGAAAGTAATGTTTTTCACGATAATGTGCTAGAAGCACATTCATATTATTTACAGGATAGAAGTTTTTGCATCAAACTTCTTTAGGCCATAATACAATCTGTCGAGAACTATTGCAGTATGTTTCTGGTTATGTCCCGTCCTTCTGGAACCGGTTCCAGGGATCCCACAAGATGGCCAACGAGTTGACTGTAACGAAATTGAACGGTTTTCCGCGCTAAACACATCTGCGTTGGTTAACTCATGATAAAATCTCAATAATTTTACATGCTCCATATTGTTGTGATATGTAAAAATATTGTTGGACATTGTTGTCTTATGTGGCCACCGGAGTGACCACCGGAGAAACCCGTATTGAGGGACTTCCATGTTTTTGCAACAAAGATAGGCATTCGACGGCTCTAACTTCATGATTTTTCATGGCCATGTGGCTTCTGGCATTAAATAGAAGAATTGACCATTCTGGTCTGTTTTGGCTACCGGAATGACCACCGGAGAAATCCGTATTGAGGGAGTTTCATGTTTTTGCAACAAGATAGGCATTCGACGGCTCTAACTTTATGATTTTTCATGACCATGTGGCTTCTGGCATTGAAAAGAAGAATTGACCACAATGGTCTGTTTTGGCCACCGGAGTGACCACCGGAGTGACCACCGGAGAAACTCGTTTTGAGGGAGTTTCATGTTTTTGCAACAAGGATAGGCATTCGAAGGCTCTAACTTCATGATTTTTCATGGACATGTTGCATCTGGTATTAAAAAGAACAATTGAATATTCTGGTTCGCTTTGGCCACCGGAGTGACCACCAGTGAAATCCGTATTGAGGGAGTTTCATGTTTTTGCAACAAAGATAGGCATTCGACGGCTCTAAATTCATGTTTTTTCATGGCCATGTGGCTTCATGCATTAAATGAGGGGCCCAGAATCAAAGGGGTGTAAGTGACCATTTTGTCGATTTTGAGCTGAGCATTCCATAAAATTCTTCAGATTTCAAGCTTTCAGGAACTTTTTTAAGATTGTTTCTACGATGATTGGAAAAATTACAATAAATCAGAGAAAATTGTGTTGATTTTGAAGCTCCATACATTTTGTATGGGATGAAAAATTGGTCAAAAACTTTAAACCTCATTTTCTCGAAAGTGAGTTTTTGTCACTTACACCCCTTTGCTCCTAACCCCCTCAAATAGAAGAATTGACGATTCTGGTCTGTTTTGGCTACCGGAATGACCACCAGAGATATCCGTATTGAGGGAGTTTCATGTTTTTGCAACAAAGGTAGGCATTCGACGGCTCTAACTTCATGATTTTTCATGGCCATGTGGCTTCTGGCATTAAAAAGAAGAATTGACCATTCTGGTCCGTTTTGACACTGCCTCGGTCCACGGCGACGGCGACGACGACGACGACGACGAAGTGATGATGAAGAATAAATTAACGACAATTTGGTTTTTGGGAGACCACGCAAAGTAGTTGGAACGAAACGAGGATAATGATCGAGCATATGATGATGAGGATCAACAACGGGGCGCAAGAAATTTTTTAGGGGTTACCAATCGTGATGTTGTCAGAGGCGTTGCTGGATGTTTATCATACGTTATTTATTTATTGGCGCAAATATTGTGTATACGACAGTTGTTGAAATTTTACTATACTGTTGTTGAAAGCTTTATTGAATTAAGGCTCTGATTCATTTGACGGACTTTGTGGTTTGATGTTTAATGTTCCTGATTACTCCTGGGCACTGGGTTTTATTCCTGGCCCTGGCCAGTCTCTTTCAACCTATTTTATAACTTTGTATATACAGTCGAGACTCTTATAAGATCACTGGTCGGGGGGCGCAATAGGAATCCGCTTAATAGGAGACTAAGAGCTTATAGGTTTTCGGCCTTTTGGGGGTATGGCCTATTATCTCGGGTGTGTTAAGAGTTAGCGCAATACTTTCTTCGGCAAAGTTTTAGGGCTTGATAAGATCTACCATTTAGAACTTTGGTTCATAGGATTAGTTGGCAACTTGGCCGCTAGAGGGACCATCAACAGTTTGATGCTAAATTGCACTACAGAAACCATATCAGGTTGTCAAGCAAACGTTACGATATGCGACAGCTCAAGACCCTGATAATTTGGAAGGATAGTGTCTTCGGAAAAGTTGTTGGGTACGCCAATAACTTACTGACGATGAGTTGCGAAGTTCAAAATTCTTCCACTGGGCGGCGCTAGTGAATATGCAAATTTTAGAAATTTCATAGCTCAGAATCCTGATAACTTACGAAGTTGGTGCCTTCGGCAAAGTTGTTCAGTATGACATAGACTTACATAAAAATTAACACTTGTTTCGCAATTCTGCCACTAGGCGGCGCTAGTTAACATGCAAATTTTAGAAAACTTATAGCTCAGAATCCTAATAACTTAGAAAGTTGATGTCTTCGGCAAAGTTGAGCAGTGTGACATAAACTTACATAAAAAACACATGTTTCAAAATTCTGCCACTAGGTAGTGTTTACCTTTTTTTCGTCTTTTTCCGACTTTTTTGTAATTTTTCGGCTTGGCAAAACTAGTGTCGCTCCCCCCGATAACTTATTAAGTTGGTGTCTTTGGAAAAGTTAATCAGAATGACATAAACTTTCATAACAATAAACACTTGTTTCGCAATTCAGCCACTAGGCGGCGCTAGTGACCATGCAAATTTTAGAAATCTCATAGCTCAGAATCCTGATAACTTAGAGAGTTGGTGTCTTCGGCAAAGTTGATCAGTATGACATAAACTTACATAAAAATAAACACTTGTTTCGCAATTCTGCCACTAGGCGGCGCTAGTGAACATGCAAATTTTAGAAAACTCATAGCTCAGAATCCTAATAACTTAGGAAGATGGTGTCTTCGGCAAAGTTGATCAGTATGACATAGACTTGCACAAAATGGGACACTTGTGACAGAATTCTGCCTCTAATTGGCACCAGTAAACACGCAAATTTGAAAAATCTCATAGCTCAGAATTCTGCAATCTTGGAGAGACTGTATTCTTCATTGATGAGATACTTGGTTTGAAATTCTGCCCCTGGGCAGCATGCACATTTTATCAATTGTATACCTTGATGTCTGTCGGACTCGAAAGCTATCCTCCGTAGAACTTTAAGAGTATGCCAGTTGAAACTACTAGACGAATTAATTTTATTAAAAAAAATTAAAGAATTGCGAAGTGTTCATAAAACTCACTAAATGGATAATATTTGTGACTGAATTCCTCGATTGCAGAACTTGATAATTCCCTAATTCAAGTGAAACATTGTTTGTCTTCCTCAAGAAAGCCCTTCTCCTACCAACTAAGACAACTTTTCATTCTGAAAAAGCTGACTTCACGTAAGTATAAGAAAATAGAGCCAGCAAGAAAGACGAAAGCATATCAAGTACTAACAAATAATGTGGACATACAGGGGATGGCCAAAATTTTTGGGATAGGCAAATTTTTTTCTCCCACAAAAAAATTCAACATGCTGCAACTTTTCATAGAGTGCATAAAAAAATCTCAAATTTTGACTGATTGTCAACCTATTATATGTGCATCATTGGTACAAATTTGGGCTCGATTGAATAATGTTTCGCAAAGTTAGAACCGTTCGGGTAAAACACTATTTTTTAGACAACTCATTTTTGAGCTGTCATATTTCGGAAACTAGTAAACCGAATTGAATGAAATTTTGAACGTAAACGAACAATATGTATATGCTTCACAAACGATTAAAACATGCGTACTTTTTAAACTTTGAAAAAAGTTATCATGGATTGACACTTTTTGGATTTTTCTCGAAAAAATGTAATTTTTTACATCAATGTCAATAAATTTTAGAGTTGATATCCAAAGATTTTCTACTTCTGTTCTCAAGTTATCTCTAATCAGATATATTAGAGCCTATTTAGATTGAAGAAAGAACACATTTAGTAATTTTTGTGTGGTATTGTAAATTTGACTTATTTTCCTATATATGGGTAAAAATTTCAATCCGGTATAACTTAATTCGCCGTGAGAAAATATTACATTTTATAACGTCGTATTAAGTATCAATATATTGTTGATAAACGTTAAAAATTTCATTCAATTCGGTTCACTGGTTTCCGAGACATGACAGTTCAAAAATGAGTTGTCTAAAAAATGGTGTTTTACCTGAACGGTTCTTACTTTGCGATACATTAATCAATCGAGCCCAAATTTGTACCAACGATGCACATATAATAGGTTGACAAACAGTCAAAATTTTAGATTTTTTGATGCACTCTATGAAAAGTTGCAGCATGTTGAATTTTTTTGTGGGAGAAAAAAAGTTGCCTATCCCAAACATTTTGGCCATCCCCTGTATCTAATAAGATAATGAAAAGAAACGATGTGATTTTCAAGAACAGTGAACATAGACGACCAAAACGTTAAGTGGTGTTAACCAAAATATACGATGAAAGGTTTGTTAGTGAACTGAAGTAAAACTATCCTCAATTCTCGAACTAACCATATTACCATTGACAGTGCAGTATCAGACTACAAGAATCGCAGTATATTTTAACATGAATTGCCACTACTACAGAATAACCTTGTTGAACAATAAGAATAACAACTGAGCATAAAGATAATATGTCGCGTGTCGAAGCATGAAAATTGAGCCGTCGAAAGACTGCTTCTGGTGATAAATCTAGATAATATGAGCGTTTAAACATAAACATAGGAGTTACCTAGTATGTGTTTCTCCAGGTGGTTACTCCGATGGCCAAAGCAGACCAGAATAGTCAAAATAGTACACAATCATGAAGTTATAGCCGTCGAATGCCCATCTTTGTTGAAAAAACATGAAACTCCCTCAATGCGATTTTTTTCGGTGGTCACTTCGGTGGCCAAAACGGACCAGAATGGTCAATTCATCTTTTTAATGCCAGAAGCCACATGGCCATGAAAAATCATGAAGTTAGAGCCGTCGAATGCCTATATTTGTTGCAAAAACATGACACTCCCTCAATACGGATTTCACCAGTGGTTACTCCGGTGGCCAAAGCGAACCAGAATAATCAATTGTTCTTTTTAATACCAGAAGCAACATGTCCATGAAAAATCATGAAGTTAGAGCCTTCGAATGCCTATCTTTGTTGCAAAAACATGAAACTCCCTCAATACGAGTTTCTCCGGTGGTCACTCCGGTGTCCAAAACAGACCATTGTGGTCAATTCTTCTTTTCAATGCCAGAAGCCACATGGCCATGAAAAATCATGAAGTTAAAGCCGTCGAATGCCTATCTTTGTTGCAAAAACATGAAACTCCTTCAATACGGATTTCTCCGGTGGTCACTCCGGTGGCCAAAACAGACCAGAATGGTCAATTTTTCTATTTAATGCCAGAAGCCACATGGCCAAGAAAAAACCTGAAGTTAGAGCCGTCGAATGCCTATCTTTGTTGCAAAAACATGAAAGTCCCTCAATACGGGTTTCTCCGGTGGTCATTCCGGTGGCCAAAACAGGCTAGTGTGGTCAATTCTTCTTTTCAATGCCAGAAGCCACATGGCCATGAAAAATCATGAAGTTAGAGCCGTCGAATGCCTACCTTTGTTGCAAAAACATGAAACTCCCTCAATACGGGTTTCTCCGGTGGTCACTCCGGTGGCCAAAACAGACCAGAATGGTTATTTCTTCTTTTCAATGCCAGGACCCACATGGCCATGAAAAACATGAAGTTAGAACCGTCGAATGTCTATCTTTGTTGCAAAAACATGAAACTCCCTCAATACGGATTTCTCCGGTGGTCACTCCGGTGTCCAAAACAGACCAGAATGGTTAATTCTTCTTTTCAATGCCAGGACCCACATGGCCATGAAAAACATGAAGTTAGAACCGTCGAATGCCTATCTTTGTTGCAAAAACATGAAACTCCCTCAATACCGATTTCTCCGGTGGTCACTCCGGTGGCCAAAACAGACCAGAATGGTCAATTCTTCTATTTAATGCCAGAAGCCACATGGCCATGAAAAATCATGAAGTTAGAGCCGTCGAATGCCTATCTTTGTTGCAAAAATATGGAAGTCCCTCAATACGGGTTTCTCCGGTGGTCACTCCGGTGGCCACATAAGACCACAATGTCCAACAATATTTTTACATATCACAACAATATGGAGCATGTAAAATTATTGAGATTTCATCATGAGTTAACCAACGCAGATGTGTTTAGCGCGGAAAACCGTTCAATTTCGTTACAGTCAGCTCGTTGGCCATCTTGTGGGATCCCTGGAACCGGTTCCAGAAGGACGGGACATAACAAGAAACATACAGAAATAGTTCTCGACAGATTGTATTATGGCCTAAAGAAGTTTGATGCAAAAACTTCTATCCTGTAAATAATATGAATGTGCTTTCTAGCACATTATCGTGAAAAACATTACTTTCCGTATGTTCCGGATTTCCGGAACCGGTTCTTAAGAATTAGTCAATATTAATGTCTTTAATCAAAGTCCACGTGAATACCTTTTCAACGATTTTTGAACGATCCTGATTACTTGTTTGGTTGCAAAGTTATAGCTTGCCAAAGTAAGAGTCTCTAAAGCGGCATTTTTCAGTTGAAGCAGGTTCCCGGTGGCCACAATGACCAAATCCGGAACTCTCCGGGGGTTTTGAAAACTAGACATGTGTGGCTTTCATTTGGGCCAAAGAAAATCAAAATCGGCCCAGCCACTGATTTTTGAGAGCCATTCAAAGTTTGGGGTCAAAAATGACCCCAGGGTCTTATTTGTAACTTTTTTATGGGAGCTCCCCTAGGGGTCGTCCAATGTTTTGGATGAATGGAAATGATAGTTTTCCACAAAAAAATAATTGTCTGAAAATTTCACATTTCTAGGCCTTTCGAAACAAAAGCTATAGCGAATTGAAATTCGGAAAAGGTCAAAAAAGACCCCAAGACCTTACTAAGGTTAAAGAAATTATATACACTACCCGTCATAAGTACAGACTCACAAAAAGTATTGCAACAATATTGCATCACCCTGACTCACCTCGATATCTCTAAAACCTACAAAAATGCCGCCTTCAGAAAAGTTGTTGCTTTTAGTCTTCTGAATAACTTACCTGAAGACAGCATCTTTGTAAGTCCTCAGGTTTTGGAGATATCGAGGTAAGTCAGGGTGATGCAATATTGTTGCAATACTTTTTGTGAGTCCGTACTTATGACGGGTAGTGTATACGATGCTAGCGAACTTGCAGCTTGACACTAAGGGGCTGTCCATAAACCACGTGGTCATAAGGGGGGGGGGGGGGGGGTTCGGCCAATGACCATTTTGTATGGACGAAAAAAAAATTTGTATGGACTAATGACCACGCGGGGGGGGGGGGGTTGAGAAGTTCCAAAAAAATGACCACGTGGTTTATGGACAGCCCCTAAGAATGTATGTTTTTTTCACGATTCTATCCGATTCTGTACGATCCTACCGACAGAGTTGCAAAAAAATGAAAGCATGCAACGAACGTGAGTTTTTGTTTTTGTCTTTTCACCACACCGCTTCTGACGTTAAAGCCTCTTTCCTTCACGGAGGCGGGTGAGAAGAGAATAAAAATTCTCTCGTCGCTCACATCTTGTCGACGGTGAGATTCAATAACAACATTTTCCCTGTCATTGGTACTCAAAAGAGAAAATTCACCACGCTTGCTTATGGGCCAGTCGCATTCATGCGGCCGTTGTTGACATGAAGCATCCATCAGCGCAGAGCGTGTGTTGATGGTGGTGGGGTCATTACGTCCACAAAGTAGTTGAGTTTTTCTGTGTTCACTTTCAAGTATCTCACAGCGGAGCTGAAAGTGAATGCCTAAAGCATTCAGTTCAGCAAAATGTCATTCAATTGAATGTGACTTTTTCAACCCTGCCTACCGATAGTATCTCGCACCTTTTATGATCGGAGACGACTATATGAAACAAAATCGCAATTGAAATTTAATTTGGCATGAAATGCGATTTTACGCAATCATTGTCAACAAATTTCATTTCATTTATTTAGTATTACATTAAATTTAAGATAAAACTGAATCAACAATATTTCTCCATAATACACGGTTCGTGGCTGCCGCTCTCCATCCTCGGTCGCGCCCAATGCTCGCCAAGTCACGCTCCACCTGGTCCGCCCATCGTGCTCTCTGCGCTCCACGCCTTCTTGTGCCAACCGGATCCGTTGCAAACACCAGCTTTGCAGGGTTGTTGTCCGGCATTCTTTCAACATGCCCTGCCCACCGTATCCTTCCGGCTTTGGCCACCTTCTGGATGCTGGGTTCGCCGTAAAGTGCAGCGAGCTCGTGGTTCATTCTTCTCCGCCACACAAATATACATATTATTATACAATTCTGATTAAATGTATAAAAATATACGATTTTTTCCACACAATGATTTACGATATGTGGTTGGCTGGGGATTCCTCCAGAAACTCCGCCACGGATACATAAAGAAATTCCTTTGGGAATTCCATCACATATTCATTCAAAAATTCCTCCAAGGGCTTCTCAAGAAATTCACCAAGGGTTTCCACCAAGACTGCCACTTGGAATATTTCATGGAACTCTTTCAGGAGTTTCTCAACTAATTCCTCCATAGATTCCTCCACAAAGTATTCCCGCACCATCTTCAAGAAAAGCTTCAGAATTTTCCCTAAGGATTCCTCCAGGACATACTCCAGGATATATTTCAGGACTTCATCTAGCAAATACTCCAGAAATTCCATCAGGATTTACTCTAGGAATTATTTTATGAATTCCTCCACTGTTTATTACAGAAATTCCTCTAGGAATTGTTCCGGGAAACTTTTAGTTCATGAATTATTACAGGAAATACTCCAGGAAATCCCCCAGGAGTTCTTCTAAGAAATACCCCAGGAAATTCAGTAACAATTCCTTCATAAATTACTGCATGAATTCCAGAAAGTACTCCAGAAATTCCTCCAAGAAATTTATGAAGAAGTTTTTGAAGAAATTCCTGTTTGTATTTGTGTAGGATTTCTTGGAGAAATTGCTGAATGAATTCCGAGAAACTACCAAGAATTCTTGAAAGAAGTTTTGGAGGTATTCCTGGAGAAAATCTTGGAAGGGAATTCTGGAAGGGATTGTTGGAGGAATTCTTGGTGGATGTCTTGAAGGAATTCCTGGAGGGATTCTTGGAGGATTTCCCGAACAAATTCTTGGAGAAATTTCTGGGAGGGGATTCTGTAGGATTTCCTGGACGAATTCCCCAAGATATTTATTTAAAAATCCCTGGAGGTATTCTTAGAGGAGTTTATAAAGGAACTCCTGGCCATATTCCTGCAGGGATTCTTGGAGGATTTTTTACAGAAGTATGTGAGCAGGTCTAGGAGAAATTCTTATTAGTGTTCCAGTAGGAATACTTTAAAAAACTATGGAGAAATACCTGGACGGATTCTTGGAGGAATTCTTAGCAGAAGTCTTGGAGGAATATCTGGAGAAATTCTGGGAAAATTCCTGGAGGAAGTTTTGGAGAATTTTTTGGGCGAATTCTTCGAGAATCTTCTGGTGGGATTTTTGGAAGAATTCTGCACAGAATTCTCGGAGTAATTTCTCGAAAAAATCTTGGATGAATTCTTGGAAAAAGTCTCGGAGCAGGTCCTGAAAAATTGCCGAAAGGTATTCTCGAATGAAACGCAAAAGTTGTCCCAGGAATATTTTCTTGGGAAATTTCTAGAGGTTTTCTGAAGAATCTTGTAGGAATATGGATTTTTTGGATGAATTCTTGAGAGAATTTCTTGAAAAAAAAATTCTCTGGACGTTCCTTTGGCGATATTCCTGAAGGGATTCTTGGAATATTTATTGGCTGAAGTCTTAGAGAGAACCTTGGCGAAATTCTTGAGGAAATTCTTGGAGGAATTCTTGGAGGGATTCTCAGAGGAATTCTAGGCAGATGTCTTGAAGGAATTCCTGGACGATTACTTGAGAAATTCTTGGTGGAATACCTGAAGATGTTGTAAGAGGAATTTCTGAAGGAATTCCTGGAGGACTTCCTGAAGAAATTTCCGGAGTAATTTCTGGGGCAATTTCTGGAGGATTTCATGGTATATTTCCAAAAAGAATTTATTAAGGAACTCCAGGAAGATTTCCCGAAGTTATTCCTGAAGGAGTTCGTGGAGTTATTTCGGGAGGAAGTTTTGGCGTGGTTTCTTAAAAATTATGGAGAATTGTCTAATGAAATCCCTGAAGGAAATCTCGGACTATTTCTTATAGTAACTCCAGGAATTTTCGGAGGGATTCTTAGAGGAATTCTAGGCAGATGTCTTGAAGAAATTCCTGGATGAATTCTTGGAAAAATTACTTGAGGAATTCTTGGTGGAATTCCTGATATTGTAGGAGGAATTTCTGAAGGAATTCCTAGAGGACTTCCTGAAGGAGTTTCCGGGTAATTTCTGGGGAAATTTCTGGAGGATTTCATGGTATAATTCCAAAAAGAAATTATTAAGGATCTCCAGGAAGATTTCCCGAAGCTATTCCTGAAGGAGTTCCTGAAGTTATTTCGGGAGGAAGTTTTGACGTGATTTCTTTAAAGAAAATTGGAGAATTTTGTAATGAAATCCCTGAATGAAATCTCGGACGATTTCTTAGAGTAACTCCAGCAGTATTTTTTAAAGGTTTCCTGAAGGATCCTGGAGGTATTCATGGAGACATTTTTGGGGGTATTATTAAAAAAAATCTTTGAAAATCCCTGGGGAAACTCCTGGAAATATTCTTCGAAGAAATTCCTTTAAAACTTTCTTGACGAATTCCTGGAGAAATTTCAAATACCTGAAAGAAATCTCGGAGGTATCCCAGGAGTGATTTTTGGAAGAATTTCTGGAGGATTTCCCGCAGGTTTCTTAAGGAATTTTTCGAGGTATTTCTGGAGAACATCCTAGAGGGAATCTTGCAGGCATTCCTTGAGGAATGCTTGGAGAATTTCTTGCCAGATGTCTTGGAGGAGCTGGAAAAAATCTTGGAGGAATTCCAGGACGGATTCCTGTAGGCATTTCTGGAGGATTTCCTTCAGAATTTTCTTGAAAAAATGTCCGAAAGAATCCCTGACGAAATTCTTAGAACAATTTCGCGATAAATCCATGGAGTTATTCTCAGAATTTTCTCTGGTGGGCTTCGTGGCCGTGTGGCTAGAGAGAGTCGTTAGCCATCTAGGTGTCTCGTAAGGTAGTGTGGTTTCGATTCCCGCTCCACTCCACAAAATATTTTCTTCAAACGAAAAATTCTCCACTGGACCACAGGGTGTTATGTGTGCTGTCCGTTGTCTAATGTAAGTGCTTGTTCAATCTATAAAACCTCTGGTTGAAGACGGTGTGGTGTCTTTTTTTGGTGTAATTCCTGAAGTATTTTTTGAGGATTTCCTAAATAAAATTTTCAAGGCATTCCTGGAGGAACTTTTAAAAAAATCCCGTAGGATTTCTAGAGTAATGCCAGGAATAATTGCTAAGGGAGTTTTTGAAGAATTTCACGGTGGATCCTGAAGGAATTTTTGGAGGCATTCCTGGAGAAATTTTTGGAGGAGATCAGGGAGAAAATTCCTGGCAGAAGCCTTGGAGTGCAACAGAATCGTGAAAGAACTTTACTGATAGAGTAAAGAGAAACAATAGTAGAGCCTACGGACTTTCAATGTCTTAATTCCAGAATAGTTTCGATGACCTAGATCATCAAGTGAATATAGCAATGTTATTATAATTGCAACGACAGGCTCTTGTTATTATAATTGCGTTAACTATATTCGGCGAGCATTAGCTACAATGAAAATGTGCTAAGATAAACCGATTTTATGATGCAAACTTCAAAACACTATGAAGTCTTAATTGGCTTCTTTAACGGTGTTGAGATAATTCCATATTCTGAATCTGCATGCCAAGCTGAGCCGAAATCCAAATTTTCATGAGTTTTGGTGCCCGGGAACCCATTTAAAAATAAACTTGAAGTTTGTATGGGAGCGATTTGATGAATAACCCCTCGTCGGATTTTGTACTGGGCGGAGCTGTCAAACAGTTGTCCAGCTGTCAAAAGGTGATTTGAAAAAATCTCTTTGGAATTGATTTTAGGTATCAAAATAAAGTTCTAAAAATCTGAAAAAAAATCATAGTGGCTCAGAAAAAGGTGCTCTTCCATTTAAAAATATAAAATCATTGAATTTTTCTTAATTTAAAAACCCAATTCCTGGATAGTTTGAATGACCTAAATCACTAAGTGAATGTTGCTAAGTTATCAGGTTTGCACTCTGAGGCTCTAAGAGTAGCGTAGATAATATTTCGCGAGCATTCGATACAATAAAAATATCCAAAGATTTACAGATATTGCGACCCATACTTCAAAATACATTGGGGTCCATTTTTATGCCAGTAGAGACCCAATGAGGTGCAACAGACACAATCGTGAAAGAGTTATGCCGATAGAATGAAAAGAAACAAGGGTAGAGCCTGTAGACCTTGAAGGACCAAATTCCTGAATAGTTTGGAAAGTCTGGAATAACCCATGAATGTACCGAAAGCATCATAGTTGTGCAATGAGGTTCCAGCAGCTGTATAGACTCCATACATTCCACGATTTTTTTTACAATTAAAGCATGATACAGTATGTAGATATCGTAACCCAAACTTCAAAGTGTATTGGAGTCCATTTGTATTTCACGGAGTGTTCATCTACCATAATATCAAGTTGCTTGTAGCATTGCGAGGTCTAATGGACATCAACGTGACTAAATTTCTTGAACAGAGTGAACACAAATGGTAGTAGATCCAGTATATCTCAAGTAAATAAATTCCAGAGTAGTTTGGATGACCTCAATCTCCCAATTCATGTACCATGAGTTTTATAGGGGTGCTTTGAGGCTTTTTGAGCACCGTAGACTATGTTCTGTGATCATTCATCGTGTATAAAATTTGGTTTAGAATGTTGAAATTGTGATACAAACTTCGGAGTACTTTGGAGGCCTTAGAATAGCTCTGGGATGAAAACTTCAACCGACTATGATGGGTAGTGATACATTGCATGTCAAGAATCAGTCAAAACTATTGATGATTAACAAAACGATGAAATTTGAGAAAAAACATGTAGAATTCACAAAAAATACAAATAAAGCCTCGTATGTATTTTCGGCTATTAGCAAAAGGGGGCGGGTGTAAAGGGGGAGGTACCGTGCATTTCTTAGCACAACTGTTCCCCTTGACTTTAAAAAAGACTCCAGGGTAAAATGTTTAAAAACAAAGAAGATATTGCATTTCCTCCACCCAAAGAAGATCGTCCCGGGTGCTTACGGGTTAAAAAACTTTGTTTCCACGATGCTTCGTTCTTGAGTTATTATTTTTCAAAGTAAGTAGTGTCAGGGGAAAACAAAAAAAAATCCACCTGGGTTTTCCCGGAAAATAGGCGACCTTGATTGTTTCTCAATTTTTTTGTGCATATATCCATGAGCCCTGCCTGTGAAAAAAGTTTTATGAAAATTTGAGACCCTTCGGTACAATGTGTACGATAAGAAAAAAAAAACAGATGGCTGATGCTAGTCCCTTACAGAAACTATGATTTTTATGAGCATGCGTTAGAAGATTTCCGCAAAATATTTTTGATGACTTTCTGAAGATTTTCTCTTTTACGATGTTGTAGTATTCCGTCATAATTTTTAAAACCCATTTCCTTAAAATTTATGTATGAAATTGAACAACGAGTTTGTATAAGCATTTGTTTACCATTATCTGCAGTTTTAAGAATTTTCTGTATATTTCCGTAGAAGTTCCATGAAAAATCTGCCAGAATGCTTTAGCATCATTCAGCTTGATTGACCACCCGTAGATGGAACTTTTGTAGCGCCATATCAGCTACACTCACATAAGGAACAAATGAGATAGATGCTTGGGACTTCAGTGTGTGAGCGTTGGCGGTCTTCTCTTTTTAGGCACTATTATGGGGAAAAGGAAGCAAGTGATGGTTGCAATCGTTTGTATCTACAGCAAGTTTAAATATACCTCTGCATCTGCACAAATTCATGCGGATGTCGGTTGAGCGCTTGTAGGATATGGTTGGCAGAGGGTTCACACAATGGTGCGAGGATGCCAGGCATGAGTCGATAGATTTGTGTATGTATTTATTATTCTGAATATGAATACATTACCTGTTCATTACACAGCACAACATTTTTTTGTCTCAAGAGCAAACTTATGTGTCTCCGAAGGATTTTGGGTCGCTGAATCCGAATCCGGGCTCAGATTTGCTCTAACACGTCACAATTTTGAGCTATACCTCAATTTATAGGGCAAAATATGCGATTTTGGGCTTTTTTGACTGCAAGCCATTAAGCAAGGAAATATTGTTTTTAAGCAATCAAAAGGTTAATTGGTCAATTAACATCTAAATTAACGACACATGCAAAATATTTCGTTTTACCTAATCAAATTTGATAGATTTAAGAATTTTATGTTAGTATGAAAACTTGCATGCAACTTTTGGAGGATGACTTGTATGGGAAATATCGTACCTATCATAAATCGCTTAAAACTATCATATTCGATTTGGTAAAACGAAATATTTTGCATGAGTCGTTAATTTAGATGTTAATTGACCAATTAACCTTTTGATTGCTTAAAAAAAAATATTTCCTTGCTTAATGGCTTGCAGTCAAAAAAGCCCAAAATCGCATATTTTGCCCTATAAATTGAGGTATAGCTCAAAATTGTGACGTGTTAGAGCAAATCTGAGCCCGGATTCGGATTCAGCGGCCCAAAATCCTTCGGAGACACATAAGTTTGCTCTTGAGACAGACAAAAAGTTATTTTTTGTTACGCTGTGTTACCTGTTCTGTGGTTTAGTTGGTTTAAGTGCCAGTCTAGCGGATACGGAGTCGTGGGTTCGAATCCCACCAGATCGCGATTTTTTTTTCACAAATTCAGCTTATTGCTTATTAACGATAATTTATACAATTGTGCACTCGTGACGCCATTGCCTACAACATAGTTTCCAAACAAAAGAAAAACAAACACTGAATGTTTCACAAAGTACTCCTCATTAATGTTGTCGCTCACCACAAACATAATAACAAGCCCAACAAAGACCATCCAATTTTTACATTTATATTATGATGAGAGCCATTCATCCCATCTCATTGAGAATACCTACGAAAAAGCACCGCATCTCTTATTAAGTATTGCGTGAGGTATCATAATAGATCCCTCAAGATGCTCGTGTCGGCTTTCCAAGATTCCTCTTGTCGGCACTATCCAATTAACAAAGTGGTTTTCCTCCCCCATTCTGCATTGGATCACCGGCCAAGGAGACTTGGCCAACAACTTATTTAGCAAAACAAAGCTCTCGTAATAGCTGATTCCAAGATAGCATTCTTCCCATCATAATTGCATTTTTATCTGCCACTCAAAATCTCTTTCAGCCGTCGCCAGCCAGCCAGCCAGCGGACGGATGACGCTGATGATGATGATGAAGGCGTTGCGGACGACCGGAGACTAGGTTCCACCGACCGAGATGGGCCAACAACAACAACAACGTCAAAACGACAAGCAACTCATCTTCCGTTCGTTTACTCGGTTTTCAGCTCGTCACCTCTGGAAAAATTCCCTGCGGTTATGTTGAGCGAGGCGCACTTCTTCCTCGTGGCTCGAATTTTCAAAACCACCAGTCCGCGGACGGATGCAGTACCGTGGGGCTATCAAGGACACGTTCCAGTGGTTGTCATCTCCGGTAGGGTAGGGGTGCTCCAGCGATTTGAAGCGGACTTATTTTGAATCGACTATCCTGACATAAGCAGTCGGTTAGATTTCTGAATTTAAGACAAACACCAATTGAGAACCCCTGGTTCGCCCACAGTGTCTAGGAAAACGTTAGCTGCCACCCGTCAGCATGTCAATCTCAGATCTCGAAGCTGCTTGTCACCAGCAACAGGCGATTCCAGTTCCCTCAGCGCTCAACGTTCCCATTCTAGGACGATGATGTGTTTGTGTTATTCTCATCATCCTCTCCAGTAGTGTGACCATCATCACTCATTCCGAGATCTACACTCTTCGAGGAAGACCCTCTTTTCACCGAGGCACAGCATCTCACTCGACGGACGACCGGCCGGCGACAGCTCGAGCGATGATAACGATATCATTTTAATAAACCATTTCATTGCCTCCGTCCTATACGCAAATTTTCCTCTTGCTTTGGTTCTTCCCAGCTGGGGAGGACGGGAAATAAATATATTCTCTGTCGAAAAAGTTGCCACCCCATGGGGCCAATGATAGGCTGACACCTTGTTTGTATGTCCGTTGTCGGAGGCATTTCGTATCTACGTTGGATGTCTAGAAGGTCGTCGCTCGGTTGGTATCATGGGGCACACTGCCAGACGAATTGGTTTGATTTTTGGTCCCTCTTGGAGCTTTTGACATTCAGAGAACCGTTGTCATCTGCATGTGCCCTAGAGATGTTAGTAGGGAAAGTGTAAAAGCATCGATTTCATGAGTGGAAAACTGTTGGAATTGTTAAGACAGACACTTCTGGCAGAACATATTCTAATGTTTCGGCTGAGATAACACGGGTTATCTAAGAAGGGCATAATCACATAAGGCTGAAATTATAATTCGACTATTCTTAAAACACCAAAAGTAGTTCTTTCCAAGATTACTTCGACCCACTTAGTCCATGGTTTGCTTTATTGATCAGCCCCATAATTATAAAAGTAAATGTGACTCCGGTCGGGAATGCTGGAGGATACTTTCGAATGGAAAGTTGGAGAATTGTACGAAGAAATTGTTAAAGGATTACCTTCAAGGTTTTGGTGATGCAAAAACCTGCCAGAGAAATCTCGGATGGAACTTCTGGAGTGTTCCCCGAAAAAAAAATGCAGAAAGTATATCTACAAGGGATTTCTGAGGAATTTCCTAGGAAAGGAACAGTGAACTTCTGCGGAATTCTCTAAGGGTTCAGTCTGGTGGCTACGCTAGGAGCTATCTCTAGAAATTCCTCCAAAAGTTCCTTCAGAGCATTGCTCTAGGTGTTCCATTTACGGATTCTTCCTTAATTTCCCAAAGTTCTCCACGGAGGTTACTCCTGGACTTCCTCTGGAGCAGTGCTGTCATGGTAAAACCAGAGATGGTTACTCAAGATTTCCAAAAAAATCAGCGCCCCCTCTAATGGTGCCGCCCAAGGAAATTATTTCACTATTGTGCCTAATTTAGAATTATTTCGGGATATTCACTCTATACATTGTTATGTAACGAAACTTTCTGTATTAATCGAGAAAGATTCATTCTTGCCAGAATTCTCTACAAAAAATTTGCGAGAATTCTTTCTAAAATTTCTAGAAAATTCTCCAAGATTACGTCCAGGAACACCGTCAGAATATGTCTTTGGGGATTCTTTGGGAGTAAATACATAAAAATCTGGAATGTTCACGAATAGGTTCGGACAAGGCTCGAAGGGTCAAATCACATATACCAATCAACTCAGTTCGACGGATTGAGATGGTGTATGTGTGTGTATGTATGTCTGTGTACAAAAAAGTTCACTCACTTTTAAGGCACTTCCCATTGGCCTATTTTTTGGATTATAGCTCGAATCGAACCGGAACTTTATCGCATTGTTTGCTATTATAAATGTTTCGGATCGGTCAAGGCGTTCCGGAGTTATGGCCATTTTAGTAATCCGGACCAGCACCGGTAGTACTGCACAGATAACAAAAATGATATTTACACGCCATGTAAATTTCAGTTTAGTCATGTAAACATAGTGTTATGATATAGTGTTACATGATATATCATGTAAATTTATGTTATATGTCATGTAAACACACAGAGTCCTGCTGAATTACATGACATATACTGGAAGTTTACATGATATTTTATGACTTTTTCATGATATGTTATGTAAACTTCCGTGATATCCCACGCTCCATGTGCATCATACACAGATCGAAAAACGAGTGTAAAACTCTGCACATGATTGGAGCGTGGGATATCACAGAAGTTTACATGACATATCATGCACAAGTCATAAAATATGTAAACTTCCATTATATGCCATATAATTCAGCATGACTCTGAGTATTTACATGACATATAGCATAAATTTACATGATATATCATGTAAACCATCATAACAATTAGTTTACATGACTAAAATTAAGTTTACATTACGTGTAAATTAACAGAATTTTACACTCTTTCTTCGATCTGTGTGGCAGTATGGAACTGAACCAAGTCCCAGCACGCGACACATCAAACTGCGGCAATTTGTGTAACCATGATTAACGAATTCTGTGCGGAAATCTACACTGGAGACCGGAAATTCTACGATGTCGACCCAAAATTCAAGATGGCAGCCTAATATTCAAGATGGCGTCTCCAAATGGAAGATGGCGACTGTTTAATAGAGCTTTGGACCCTAAAACCATGCAGCGTGATATAGTTGGTATAAGGAAGATGTCTGTAGTCCAAAAATGGCGATTAGAATATCCATATTGACCGCATAAAATCCAAGATGGCGGCTCTAAATTCAAGAAGGTGACTGTTTAATGGAATTTTGAACCCTAAAATTATGCAATATGGGTATATTTTGTATGGGGAAGATGTCTGGAGTTCAAAAATTGCAATTAAAATATCCAAGATGGTGGTCAAAACTCCAAGATGGCGGCTGTTTAATTGAGTTTTAGGCCCTAAAACCATGCAATATGGGTATATTTCATATGGGGAAGAGGTCCGGAGTCCGAAAATTGCGACCAGAATATCAAAGATGGCTGCCCAAAATCCAAGATGACGGCTTCAAAATTCAACTGTTTAATGGAGTTTTAGGCACCTCAAGCCGTGTAATATGGGTATACTTGGAATGCAAAAGATGCCCAAAAATAGCTACCACAATATCCAAGATGGCGACATAAAATCCCAGATGGCGACTTCAAATTCAAGAACGCGGCTATTTGATGGAGCTTTAGGTTTTAAAACCATGCAATATAGGTATATTTTTTATGAGGAAGATGCCAGGAGTTCAAAAATGGCCTCCAGAATATCAAAGATGGCGGTCAAAATCCAAGATGACAACTGTTTAATGCAAAATGGGTACATCTGGTATGGGGAAGAAGTCTGGAGTTCAAAAACGGGGACCAGAATATTCAAGATTGCGGACTTCAATCCAAAGTGGCGGGTCAAATGTCAATTTAGCGGCTTATTCTTATGGGTTTGAGACTCAACCCAGTCAACACACGATCGCATATGATGTTGAATAGGATGCAAAAATGGAGGCGATATACGCACACTTTACACGCGGTTAAATGGAAGCATGTACGCATATGGCCTCCACTTTAGAATCCTATAGACAATCATATAAGACTTTGTGTTTACTGGGAAACGGCAAAAGCCAGATAAACGATAAATTGCAGAATTAACCAAGGTTAAAATACACAGAAATAAAAACTTTAAAAAAAAATTAACGATATGATTTCTGGTGCCTACACCCAAAACAGAGATATAAGCGCGTTGGCGCTCACGGTGTTTTGTGCACGGAACATGCATGCAATGTGCGCGAAACGTGCTTATCCGACAGCGCACAAACGCTCATGGATGGTAAACTCCATACATGCGCCAAAAATATAGTATCACGATACATGACCCAGTATGAACTGCTCGATTACCGCACTCGAACGACGAAGCACGCATACACATACTGTATGGGAATAAGAAACAGTTTCCATACTGTATGAGCATTGCTTCTGTATGTGTGAAGCAGCTGTGCAATCGATGCAATCAGTTTGTTTTCTAATCGCTTCGGTTGTGCAGTTGCGTTGGAGTTCGAGAGTTTGTCCGGCTTGTGTTTGGATCGTTCGGTTCCGCGGGTGTCCGGTGTCCCGGTGATTCAGCGGCGGATATCACATTCGTTCGTCAAAAGTGATATGTGTCCCGGAAACACAGCCTGTGCGCGAGCGAAAGTGCTTAAGGAAAATTTGACCGCAGCAGCAGCCAGCAGCCCATTTCATCGGTGCGGGGCTGGTTTTGGGTTGCGCGCGGGGTGATTCGGTGTTTAGTGTGTGAAGTTTAAAATGCTGTGACTAGTGAGTAGTGATAAAATTTCTTCGAAACTGCCCAACTTTCCTCTCGGCCGGATTGAGTTCGCATCCGGGGGCCGGTGTTGGCAGTTCGGCACGGCCGTCGACCTGGAAGGGCAGTACCGTCGGCCACGGCTGAATTTGGAATATCTTCAGGATGTACGGTGTTCTGATCGGTTCTGGTGGAACCGTTGTTCCTTCCATGCCAGCACTGGTTCTGTCGAAGCTGTCTCAGCGGAACGACCAAGAAGAATGGCTTCAATTGGCCGTGCTGGAGGCAACGCGGTGCCGAAATTTTTCTGGATGCGCCATCAAGTGGAACGATGTATTAAAAATAAAAAGGTAAGTACATTCAAGTTGTTCCAAGCGTTGCATTGCCGATGCGATCATATAAAGATATACCGCACCCATCTCGTGAAAAACGTTGTTTTTAATGATTTATGGTGTCATTCTAATTCATGATATTTTGTGACAAAGGCTGATGGACATAAGCAAATCACGGTTTTTTTCTTAGGATTTCCGGTGCCAACTGGGAATCCACTGATTTTTTATAAATTTTTGTGGTACAAGCTGGTTTTCGAAATACATTTTAAGAATTTCTGATGCCAACTGTTCAATCACAGATTATTTTTAGAATTCTTGCGGCAATGGGTGATCCTCGGAATACGTTTTGAGGATTTCTGGTGCCAACTGAAAATTTATTGATTTTAACAATGTTTTGTGATAAAAGCTGATTTTTGGAATAAATTTCAATGATTTCTGTTGCCAACTGAGAATTCACTGGTTTTTTAATAAATCGTTGGGGTAATAGCTGATTTTCGGAATATATTTTACAGATTTCTGGTGCCAACTGTTAATTCACAGGTTATTTAAAAATCCTTGCGGCAATGGCTGATCCTCAGAATATATTTTAAGGATTTCTGGTGCCAACTGAGAATTGACTGATTTTTTTGTAAATCTTTGTGGTAATAGCTGATTTTCGGAACAAATTTTAAGGATTTCTGAAGCCAACTGGGAATTCACTCATTTTTTCATAAATCTTTGTGGTATTTGCTGATTTTCGGAATAAATTTCAAGGATTTCTGGTGCCAACTATTAATTTGTAGAATATTTTTAAAATCCTTGCGGCAATGGCTGACCCTCAGAATACATTTTAAGGATTTCTGGTGCCAACTGGGAATTTTATGATTTTTTATAATTTTTTGTGATAATAGCTGATTTTTGGAATAAATTTCAAGGATTTCTGATGCCATCTGGGAATTCACTATTTTTTTTTCTAAATCTTTGTGGTAATAGCTGATTTTCGAAATATAGGGGAAATTACCTATTCTCGGCTGTTTTGTTCTCTTCGTCTTAGGGGGTTTTTTGAAACCTATTGAACTCAGAGTTTGCCTCAAATCCTTCCCAGCTAAGCTGAATTATATGGCCAAGTTGCAGACAATTTGGGTGACAAAAACCCCCCATGACGAAGAGAACAAACCTGCCGATAATACCCGTTGTCACCCTATTTTCAGGTTTACTGGTGCCAACTGTTTTTTCTCAGATTATTTTTAGAATCCTTGCGGCAATGGCTGATCCTCGGAATTTATTTTAAGAATTTCTGGTGCCAACTGGGAATTCACTGATATTTATTTTTTTTTGGGATAATATTTGATTTTTGGAATAAACTTCAAGGATTTCTGGTGCCAACTGGAATTTACTGATTTTTTATAAATCTTTGTGGTAATAGCTGATTTTCGGAATATATTTTACGGATTTCTGGTGCCAACTGTTTTTTTACAGATTATTTTTAGAATCCTTGTGGCAATGGCTGACCCTCAGAATACATTTTAAGAATTTCTGGTGCCAACTGGGAATTTTCATATTTTTTTTATTAATCTTTGTGGTAATAGCTGATTTTCGGAATAAATTTCAAGGATATCTGGTGCTAACTGTTTTTTCTCAGATTATTTTTAGAATCCTTTTGGCAATGGCTGACCCTCAGAATACATTCTAAGAATTTCTGGTGCCAACTGGCAATTTTCTGATTTTTTTAAATTTTTTGTGATAATAGCTGATTTTTGGAATAAATTTCAAAGATTGCTGATGCCACCTGGGAATTCACTGATTTTTTTTTAAATCTTTGTGGTAATAGCTGATTTTTGGAATACATTTTAAGGATTTCTGAAGCCAACTGGGAATTCACTGATTTTTTTTATAAACCTTCGTGGTAATAGCTGATTTTCGGAATATATTTTCAGGTTTACTGGTGCCAACTGTTAATTCACAGATTATTTAAGAATCCTTGCGGCAATGGTTCATCTCCAGAATATTCTTTAGCAATTTCTGGCGCAACTGAGAATTCACTCTATTTCAATAAATCTTTGTGGTAAAAGCTGATTTTTGGAATACACTTTTAAGGATTTCTGGTGCTAACTGGGAATTCACTGATTTTTTTGTAAGTCTTTGTGGTAATAGCTAGTTTTCGGAATAAATTTTAAGGATTTCTGGTGCCAACTGGGAATCCACTGATTTTTTTGTAAATCTTTGTTGTAATAGCTGATTTTTGGATTAAATTTTAAGGATTTCTAAAACCAACTGGGAATTCACTGATTTTTTAATAAATCTTTGTAATAATAGCTGATTTTCGAAACATAATTTCAGGTTTACTGGTGCCAACTGTTAATTCACAGATTATTTAAGAATCCTTGCGGTAATGGCTTATCTCCTGAATATATTTTAAGAATTTCTGGAGCCGACTGAGAATTCACTGTTTTTCAATAAATCTTTGTGGTAAAGCTGATTTTTGGAATACACTTTTAAGGATTTCTGGTGCTAACTGGGAATTCACTGATTTTTTTGTAAGTCTTTGTGGTAATAGCTAGTTTTCGGAATAAATTTTAAGGATTTCTGGTGCCAACTGGGAATCCACTGATTTTTTGTAAATCTTTGTTGTAATAGCTGATTTTTGGATTAAATTTTAAGGATTTCTAAAACCAACTGGGAATTCACTGATTTTTTAATAAATCTTTGTAATAATAGCTGATTTTCGAAACATAATTTCAGGTTTACTGGTGCCAACTGTTAATTCACAGATTATTTAAGAATCCTTGCGGTAATGGCTTATCTCCTGAATATATTTTAAGAATTTCTGGAGCCGACTGAGAGTTCACTGTTTTTCAATAAATCTTTGTAGTAAAAGCTGATCTTTGGAATACATTTTAAGGATTTCTGGTGCCAGCTGAGAATTCACTGATTTTTTTTTGTAAGTCTTTGTAGTAATAGCTGATTTCCGGAATAAATTTCAACTGTTTTTTCACAGATTATTTTTAGAATCCTTGCGGCAATGGCTGATCCTCGGAATATATTTTAAGAATTTCTGGTGTCAACTGGGAATTTTCTGATTTTTTTTGTAAATCTTTGTGATAATAGCTGATTTTCGGAATAAATATTAAGGATTTCTGAAGCCAACTGGGAATTCACTATTTTTTTAATAAATCTTTGTGGTAATAGCTGATTTTCGGAATAAATTTCAAGGATTTCTGGTGCGAACTGTTAATTTGTAGATTATTTTTAGAATCCTTGCGGCAATGGCTGATTTTCAGAATACATTTCAAGGATTTCTGGTGCTAACTGTTAGTTAGTAGATTATTTTTAGAATCCTTGCAGGCAATGGCTGACCCTCAGAATACATTTTAAGAATTTCTGGTGCCAACTGGGAATTTTCTGATTTTTTATAATTTTTTGTGATAATTGCTGATTTTTGGAATAAATTTCAAGGATTTCTGATGCCACCTGGGAATTCACCTTTTTTCTAAATCTTTGTGGTAATAGCTGATTTTCGGAATAAATTTTAAGGATTTCTGGTTCTAACTGTTAATTATTTTTAGAATCCTTGCGGCAATGGCTGACTCTCAGAATACATTTTAAGAATGCCACTGGGAATTCACTAATTTTTTATAAACCTTCGTGGTAATAGCTGATTTTCGGATTAAATTTCAAGGACTTCTGGTTCTAACTGTTAATTTGTAGATTATTTTTAGAATCCTTGTGGAAATGGCTGACCCTCAAAATACATTTTAAGAATTTCTGGTGCCAACTGGGAATTTTCGGATTTGTTTATAAATCTTTGTGGTAATAGCTGATTTTCGGAATAAATTTCAAGGATTTCTGGTGCCAACTGTTGTTATTTTTCGAATCCTTGCGGCAATGGCTGATCCTTGGAATATATTTTAAGGATTTCTGGTGCCAACTGGGTATTTACTGATTTTTTTGCAAATCTTTGTGGTAATAGCTGATTTTCGAAATAAATTTCAAGGATTTCTGGTGCTAACTGTTAATTTGTAGAATATTTTTAGAATCCTTGCGGCAATGGCTGACCCTCAGAAGACATTTTAAGTATTTCTGGTGCCAACTGGGAATTTTCTGATCATTTAAATTTTTTTGTGATAATAGCTGGTTTTTGGAATAAATTTCTAGGATTGCTGATGCCACCTGGGAATTCACTATCTTTTTTTTTTAAATCTTTGTGCTAATACAGTAGACGTTCGTTCGGTGCAAACGCTTTAACTGCAATGATTTTTAACTGCAAGTACGCTAAGTGCAACAATTTTGCAGTTATCGCACCGCTATCCTTCAAAATCAAATGTCAACAGTGATGCGATGTTTTCTGCATGCGCTTTTGTTGCAGTGCAATGTTTTGTGAATGCACTTTCGCTGCATTCTGCAGCAACTGACAGCTCTTTGACACCTGTCAGTTGTTGCAGTTATCGAATTCTATTCGGTAAGTGAAACGTAAACATGTTGCAGTTATCGAACGCCTACCGTAGCTGATTTTCGGAACAAATTTCAAGGATTTCTGGTGGCAACTGGAATGAACTGATTTTTTTATAAATCTTTGTGGAAATAGCTGATTTTCGGAACTTATTTCAAGGATTTCTGGTGCCAACTGTTAATTCACAGATTATTTTAAAAACTTTGCGGCAATGGCTGATCCTGAGAATATATTTTAAGGATTGCTAGTGCCAACTGGGAATTCACTGATTATTTGTAAATCTTTGTTGTAATAGCTGATTTACGGAATAAATTTTAAGGATTTCTGAAGCCAACTGATTTTTTTTATTAATCTTTATTAATACAAAGAATAATAAAAAAACAGCTGAGTTTCGTAATACATTTTAAAAATTTCTGGTGCAAACTGAGAATTTTCTGATTTTTTAAAGTTTTTTGTGATAATAGCTGATTTTTGGTATAAATTTCAAGGATTTCTGATGCCACCTGGGAATTCACTGGTTTTTTTTCTAAATCTTTGTGGTAATAGCTGATTTTCGGAATTCAAGGATATCTGGTGCTAACTGTTTTTTCTCAGATTATTTTTAGAATCCTTGCGGCAATGGCTAATCTCCAGAATATATTTTAGGAATTTCTGGCGCCTACTGAGAATTCACTGTTTTTCAATAAATCTTTGTGGTAATAGCCGATTTTCGGAATATATTTTTTTCGGATTACTGGTGCCAACTTTGTTTTTACAGATTATTTTTAGAATCCTTGCGGCAATGGCTGATCCTCGAAATGTATTTTAAGGATTTCTGGCGCCAACTGGGAACTCACTGATTTTTTTTGTAAATCTTTGTGGTAATAGCTGATTTTCGGAATAAATTTTAAAGACTTCTGGTGCCAACTGGAATTAACTGTTTTTTATAAATCTTCGTGGAAATAGCTGATTTTCTGAATTTCTTTCAAGGATTTTTTATGCCAACTGTTAACTCACAGATTATTTTTAGAATCCTTGCGGCAATGGCTGATCCTGAGAATATATTTTAAGGATTTCTGGTGCCATTTGTTAATTTGAAGATTATTTATTATTCATTATTATTACTTATTATATTATTTAAAAAATAATTGTTTTTATTATTCTTAAGACAATGTCTAACAATCGAATATATTTTAAGGATTTCTGGAGCCAACTGGGAATTTACTGTTTTTTATTTAATAAATCTTTGTGGTAAAAGCTGATTTTAGGAGTACGTTTTAAGGATTTCTGGTGCCAACTGGGAGAAATCGTGGAAGAATCTCTGGATGATTCCCTGAAAGAATTTATAAAGGCATCTCTAAAAATATTCTTGGATAAATTCCTGGGGGACCCTGGAATCAGCCCTGAAAAAAAAATTCTGGAGTTATCCCTGAAAAATATCCTGGAGAAATCCTTGGAGAAACTCCTGAAGGAATGTCTGGAGAAATGTTCGAAGCATTCCCGGGAAAAATTCCTGGAGGATTCCCTGGAGAAGATCTTGGAGGAATCCCTGGAGAAATTCCTGGTAGAATCCCTGGAAAAAATCCTGGAGGAATCTTTGAAGAAAGAGCTGGAGGAATCCTTGGAGAAATCCTTTAAGATATCCCTGGAGAAATTCCTTAAGAAATTCCTGGAGATTTTCCTGGAGGAACTCTTGAGAAATTGCTGAAAAAATTTCTGGGGGAACCATTGCATGAATTTCTTAAGGAATCCATGGAGAAATTGCTGGAGATATCCCTCAAGGAAGTCCTTAAGGAATACCTACAGTAGTCCTTAAGGTATCCCTGGGGAAGTCCTTGGAGGCATCCCTGGAGGAATCCCTGGAGAAATTCCTGGAGGAATCCCTGAAGAAATTTCTGGAGGAATCCCTGGAGAAATTACTGGAGGAACTTCTGGAGAAATTCCTGGCGGAATCCCTGAGGAAAATTCCTGGAGGAATTCCTGGAGAAACACTGGAGGAATAACTGGAGAAATTCCTGGAGGAATCCCTGGAGAAATTCCTGGAGGAATCCCTGGAGAAATTCCTGGAGGAATCCCTGCAGAAATTCCTGGAGGAATCCCTGGAGAAATTTCTGGTGGAATTCCTGGATAAATTTCTGGAGGAACCCCTGGAGATATTCCTGGCGGAATCCCTGAGGAAATTCCTGGAGGAATTTCTGGAGAAATACTGAAGGAATCCCTGGAGAAATTTCTGGAGGAATCCCTGGAGAAATTACTGGATGAAACCCTGGAGAAATTACTGGAGGAACCCCTGGAGAAATTCCTGGCGGAATCCCTGAAGAAATTCCTTGAGGAATTACTGGAGAAATACTGGAGGAATCCCTGTAAAAATTTCTGGAGGAATCCCTGTAGAAATTTCTGGAGGAATCCCTGGAGAAATAACTGGAGGAATCCCTGGAGAAATTCCTGGCGGAGTCTCTGAGGGACATTCCTGGAGGAATTCCTGGAGAAATACCGGAGGAATCCCTGGAGAAATTCTTGGAGGAATCCCTGGAGAAATTCTTGGAGGAATCCCTGGAGAAATTCCTGGAGAAATTACTGGAGGAACCACTGGAGAAATCCCTGGAGGAACCCCTGGAGAAATTCCTTGCGGAATCCCTGAAGAAATTTCTGGAGGAATTTCCGGAAAAATACTGGAGGAATCCCTGGAGAAATTATTGGAGGAACCACTGGAGAAGCTCCTGGCGGAATCCCTGAGGGAATATCCTGGAGGAATTCCTGGAGAAATACTGGAGGAATCCCTGGAGAAATTCCTGGTAGATTCCCTGGAGAAATTTCTGGAGGAATCCCTGGAGAAATTACTGGAGGAACCCCTGGAGAAATTCCTGGCGGAATCCCTGAGGAAATTCCTGAAGGAATTCCTAGAGAAATACTGGAGGAATCCCTGGAGAAATTCCTGGAGAAATTCCTGGAGAAATTCCTGGAGGAATCCCTGGAGAAATACTGGAGGAATTCTGGGAGAAATTACTGGAGGAACCACTGGAGAAATAACTGGAGGAGCCCCTGGAGAAATTACTGGAGGAGCCCCTGGCGAAATTCCTGGAGGAATTCCCGGAGAAATACTGGAGGAATTCCTGCAGAAATTTCTGGAGGAATCCCTGGAGAAATAACTGGAGGAACCCCTGGAGAAATTCATGGCGGAATCCCTTAGGAAATTCCTGGAGGAATTTCTGGAGAAATACTGGAGGAATCCCTGGAAAAATTCCTGGAGGAAACCCTGGAGAAATTCCTGGCGGAATCCCTGAAGAAATTCCTTGAGGAATCCCCGGAGAAATACTGGAGGAATCCCTGGAGAAATTACTGGAGGAACTACTGGAGAAATTCCTGGCGGAATCCCTGAAGAAATTCCTGGAGGAATTCCTGGAGTAATACTGGAGGAATCCCTGGAGAAACTACTGGAGGAATCCCTGGAGAAATTCCAGGAGGAATCCCTGGAGAAACCCCTGGAGAAATTCCTGGCGGAATACCTGAGGGAAATTCCTGGAGGAACACTGGAGGAATCCCTGGAGAAATTCCTAGAGGAATCCCTGGAGAAATTCCTAGAGGAATCCCTGGAGAAATTCCTGGAGGAATCCCTGGAGAAATTTCTGGTGGAATTCCTGGATAATTTTCTGGAGGAACCCCTGGAGATATTCCTGGCGGAATCCCTGAGGAAATTCTGGAGAAATACTGAAGGAATCCCTGTAGAAATTTCTGGAGGAATCCCTGTAGAAATTTCTGGAGGAATCCCTGGAGAAATTACTGGAGGAACCCCTGGAGAAATTCCTGGCGGAATCCCTGAGGAAATTCCTGGAGGAATTTCTTGAGAAATACTGAAGGAATTCCTGGAGAAATTACTGGAGGAACCACTGGAGAAATTCCTGGCGGAATCCCTGAAGATGTTCCTGGAAGAATTCCTGAAGTAATACTGGAGGAATCCCTGGAGAAATTACTGGAGGAATCCCTGGATAAATTCCTGGAGGAATCCCTGGAGCAATTCCTGGAGGAATCCTTGGAATAATTTCTGGTGGAATCCCTGGAGAAATTTCTTGAGGAACCCCTGGAGATATTCCTGGCGGAATTCCTGAGGAAATTCCTGGAGGAATTTCTGGAGCAATACTGGAAGAATCCCTGGAGAAATTCCTGGAGGAATCCCTGGTGAAATTACTGGATGAATCCCTGGAGAAATTACTGGAGAAACCCCTGGAGAAATTCTTGGCGGAATCCCTGAAGAAATTCCTTGAGGAATTCCTGGAGAAATACTTGGGGAATCCCTGGAGAAATTCATTGCGGAATCCCTGAGGAAATTCCTGGAGGAATTTCTGGAGATATACTGGAGGAATCCTTGGAGAAATTCCTGGAGGAATCCCTGGAGAAACCCCCGGAGAAATTCCTGGAGAAATTCCTGGAGGAATCCCTGGAGAAATTCCTGGAGCAATCCCTGGAGAAATTTCTGGTGGAATTCCTGGAGAAATTCCTGGTGGAACCCCTGAAGATATTCCTGACGGAATCCCTGAGGAAATTCCTGGAGGAACTTCTGGAGGGATACTGACGAAAATCCCTGGAGAAATTACTGGATGAATCCCTGGAGAAATTACTGGAGGAACCCCTGGATAAATTCCTGGCAGAATCCCTGAAGAAATTCCTTGAGGAATTCCTGGAGAAATGCTGGAGGAATCTCGGTTGAAATTTCAGGAGGAATCCCTGTAGAAATTTCTGGAGGAATCCCTGGAGAAATTCCTGACGGAATCTCTGAGGGACATTCCTGGAGGAATTCCTGGAGAAATACCGGAGGAATCCCTGGAGAAATTTTCTGGAGGAATCCCTGGGGAAATTCCTTGAGAAATTACTGGACGAATCACTGGAGGAATTCCTGGAGGAACCCCTGGAGAAATTTCTGGAGGAATCCCTGGAGAAATTACTAGATGAATCCCTGGAGATATTACTGGAGGAACTTCGGGAGAAATTCCTGGCGGAATCTCTGAGGGAAATTCCTGGAGGAATTCCTGGAGAAATACTGGTGGAATCCCTGGAGAAATTCCTGGAGGAATCACTGGAGAAATTCCTGGAGGAATCTCTGGAGAAATTCCTGGCGGAATCCCTGAAGAAAATCCTTGAGGAATTCCTGGAGAAATACTGGAGGAATCCCTGGAGAAATTTCTGGAGGAATCCCTGGAGAAATTACTAGATGAATCCCTGGAGATATTACTGGAGGAACTTCTGGAGAAATTCCTGGCGGAATCTCTGAGGGAAATTCCTGGAGGAATTCCTGGAGAAATACTGGTGGAATCCCTGGAGAAATTCCTGGAGGAATCACTGGAGAAATTCCTGGAGGAATCTCTGGAGAAATTCCTGGAGGAATTCCTGGAGAAATCACTGGATGAATCCCTGGAGAAATTACTGGATGAAACCCTGAAGAAATTACTGGAGGAACCCCTGGAGAAATTCCTGGCGGAATCCCTGAAGAAATTCCTTGAGGAATTTCTGGATAAATACTGGAGGAATCCCTGTAGAAATTTATGGAGGAATCCCTGGAGAAATTCCTAGCGGAATCCCTGAAGAAATTCCTTGAGGAATTCCTGGGGAAATACTGGTGGAATCCCTGGAGAAATTCCTGGAGAAATCCCTGTAGAAATTACTGGATGAATCCCTGGAGAAATTACTGGAGGAACCACTGGAAAAATTCCTAGGAATCGCTGGAGAAATTACTGGATGAATCCCTGGAGAAATTACTGGAGGAACCACTGGAAAAATTCCTAGGAATCCCTGTAGAAATTTATGGAGGAATCCCTGGAGAAATTCCTGGAGAAATCCCTGGAGAAATTCCTGGAGAAATCCCTGTAGAAATTACTAGATGAATCCCTGGAGATATTACTGGAGGAACTTCTGGAGAAATTCCTGGAGGAATCACTGGAGAAATTCCTGGAGGAACCCTGGAGAAATATCTTAAGGAATCCCTGGAGGAATCCATGAAAAAATCCCTGGAGGAATTGCCGGAAGAATCCCTGGAGGAATTTCTTGAAAAATCGCTAGAGGAATTCCAGATGGAATGCATGGACGATTTCCTCCAAGAATCCCTGGAGGTATTCTTGGAGAAATAACCGGAGGAATCCTTGGAGGTAGCCCTGGAGGAATCCGTGTACAAATTTCTGAAAAAATTTCAGGAGGAATCCTTGATGCAATTCCTGGAGAAATTCCTGGAAGAATCTGTGAAGAAATTCTTGGAAGAATCCCTGTAGAAAAAATCTGGAGTAATCCCTGGCAAAATTAAAGAAATTTCCGGTTTAATCTCTGGAAGAATTCCTGGGGGAAGCCCTGTATAAATTCCTCCTTGGGAAAAGCTCTGAAAGAATCTCTGGAGAAATTCCCTGAGGAATCGCTGGAGAATATCTTGGGATAATGAATGGAGAAAGCCCTGGAGGAATCCCTGGAAAAATTCTTGGAGACACCCTTAAGAAACTCTTGAAAGAAATTCTGGAGGAACCCTTGGAGAAATTTCTGGAGGAATCCCTGGAGAAATTATTAGATGAATCCCTGGAGGAAGACCTGGAGCAATGCATGGAAGAAGTCCTGGAAGAAACCCTGGAGAAATTCCTTAAAGAATCCCTGAAGGAATCTATGGAGAAATTTCTGGATGAACCCTTGAGAAACTCTTGGACGAATTCCAAGAGGAATACGAGAGAAATTTCACGAGGAATCCCTGGAGAAATTCCTGAAGATATCCGTGCAGAAATTCCTGGAGGAATCCCTGGAGAAATTTTTGGAGGAATCCTTGAAAAAAAAATACTATCCCTGAAGAAATTCCAGGAGGAATCCCTGGAGAAATTCTTGGAGGAATCCATGAAGAAATTTCTGGAAGAGTCACTGGAGGAATCCCTGGTGCAATTCCTAGAAGAATCCCTAAAGAAATTCCTGGAGGAATCCATGGAAAAATTCTTGAAGGAATCCTGGCGGTATTCTTGTAGGAATCTTTGGAGGAATTCTAGTAGATACCCCTGGAGAAATTCCTGGAGGAATCCCTGGAGAAATTTTTGGAGGAATCCTTGAAAAAAAAAAATTACTGAAGGTATCCCTGGAGAAATTCTTGGAGGAATCCCTGGAGAAATTCCTGGAGGAATCCTTGAAAAAAAAAATTACTGAAGGTATCTCTGGAGATATTCCTGGAGGAATCCCTGAAGAAATTCCTGGAGGAATCCCTGGAGAATTTCCTGGAGGAATCCCTTGTGAAATTCCTGGAGGAATCCATGAAGAAATTTCTGGAAGAGTCACTGGAGAAATTCCTGGAGGAATCCCTGGAGAAATTTCTGGAGGAATCCCTGGAGAAATCCCTGGAGAAATTCCTGGAGGAATCCCTGGAGAAATTTGTGGAGGAATTCCTGGAGAAATTCCTGGAGGAATCCCTAGAAAAATTGCTGGAAGAATCCCTGCAGAAATTTGTGGACGAATCCCTGGAGAAGTTCCTGGAGGAATTCCTGGAGAAACCCCTTGAGAAATTCCTGGAGGAATCCCTGGAGAAATTCCTGGAGAAATCCCTGGAGAAATTCCTGAAGGAATCCTTGGAGAAATTCCTGGATGAATCCATGGAGAAATTCATTGAGGAATCATAAGAGACGAACCAGCCAAAGGCTGAAAGTCTCTTTTATAAAGACAAATCAATCAATCAATCTGGAGGAATCCATGGAGAAATTCCTGGTGGAATCCCTGGAGAAATTCCTGGAGGAATCCCTGGAGGAATCCCTGGAAAAATTCCTGCAGAAATCACTTGAGAAATTGCTGGACGAATCCCTGGGGTAAATCCTGGAGGTATCCCTGGAGAAATTCCAGGAGGAAACCCTGGAGAAATCCCTGGCGAAATTCCTGGAGAAATTTCTAAAGAAATTCCTGGAGGAATCCCTTGAGATATTCCTGGAGAAATTCCTGAAGGAATCCCTGGAGAAGTTGTTGGTGGAAGCCCTGGAAAAACTTCTGGAGGAATCCTTGAAAAAAAAAATCCTGGAGGAGGAATCCTGGAAAATTCTGGAGGAATCCTTGGAGAAATTCCTGGAGGAATCCCTGGAGAAATCCTTGGAGAGATCCTTTAAGAAATCCTTTTTGAAATTCCTCGAGGAACCGTTGAGAAATAACTGAAGAAATCCCTGACCTAATTTCTAGGGGAATCATTGAAAGAATTTCCTTAGATAATTGCTGGAGGAATCTTTGGAGGAATTCCTGGAGAAATCCCTGAAGAAAATTCCTAAGGAACGCCCGTGGAAATTCCTGGAAGAATTCCAGGAAGAATCCATGGAGGTTTTAGTGGAGGAATGCCTGGAGGAATTCCTGGAGAAACACTGGAGGAATAACTGGAAAAATTCCTTGAGGAATCCCTGGAGAAACTCCTGGAAGAATCCCCGGAGAAATTCCTGGAGGAATCCCTGGAGAAATACCTGGAGGAATCCCCGGAGAAATTCCAGGAGGAATCTCTGGAGAAATTCCTGAAGGAATCCCTGGATAAATCTTTGTAAAAATTCCTGAAGAATATCTTGGAGAAATTCCTGGGGAAATGATTGGAGAAATTCCTGGAGGAATTCATGAAGAAATTCCTGGAAGAATCCCTGGAGAAATTTCTAGAAAAATCCCTGGAGAAATTCCTGGAAGATTCCCTGGAAAAATTCCTTGAGGAATCCCTGGAGAAATTTCTGGAAGAATCCCCGGAGAAATTCCAGGAGGAATCCCTGGAGAAATTCCTGGAGGAATGCCTGGAGAAATTTCTGGAGGAATCCCTGTAGAAATGCCTGGTGGAATTCCTGGAGGAGTCTCTGTAAACATTCCTGAAGGATATCTTGGAGAAATTCCTAGGGGAATGCCTGGAGAAATTCCTGGAAGAATCCCTGGTGCAATTCCTGGAGGAATCTCTAGAGAAATTCCTGGAGGAATCCATGGAAAATTTTTTGAAGGAATCCTGGCGGTATTCCTGTAGGGATCTTTGGAGGAATTCTTGTAAGAATTCCCAAAAGAATTCCTGGGGGAATTTTCGGAGAAGTTCTTGGAGGAATCCTTGGAGGAATGTTAAGAGGAATTTCTGGCGAAATTCCTTGAGGATTCTGAGGAGAAATTCCTGGAGGAATCCCTGAAGGAATTTCTGAGTGTCTCCAGGAAGTATCCTTGGAGAAATTCCTGAAAGAATCCCTGGAGAAGTTTCTTAAGGATTTCCTGGAAAAATTGCTGGAGGAATCCCTGGAGAAATTTCTAGAAGAATCCCTGGAGAAATTCCTGGAAGATTCCCTGGAAAAATTCCTTGAGGAATCCCTGGAGAAATTCCTGGAAGAATCCCCGGAGAAATTCCTGGAGGAATCCCTGGAGAAATACCTGGAGGAATCCCCGGAGAAATTCCAGGAGGAATCTCTGGAGAAATTCCTGAAGGAATCCCTGGATAAATCTTTGTAAAAATTCCTGAAGAATATCTTGGAGAAATTCCTGGGGAAATGATTGGAGAAATTCCTGGAGGAATTCATGAAGAAATTCCTGGAAGAATCCCTGGAGAAATTTCTAGAAGAATCCCTGGAGAAATTCCTGGAAGATTCCCTGGAAAAATTCCTTGAGGAATCCCTGGAGAAATTTCTGGAAGAATCCCCGGAGAAATTCCAGGAGGAATCCCTGGAGAAATTCCTGGAGGAATGCCTGGAGAAATTTCTGGAGGAATCCCTGTAGAAATGCCTGGTGGAATTCCTGGAGGAGTCTCTGTAAACATTCCTGAAGGATATCTTGGAGAAATTCCTAGGGGAATGCCTGGAGAAATTCCTGGAAGAATCCCTGGTGCAATTCCTGGAGGAATCTCTAGAGAAATTCCTGGAGGAATCCATGGAAAATTTTTTGAAGGAATCCTGGCGGTATTCCTGTAGGGATCTTTGGAGGAATTCTTGTAAGAATTCCCAAAAGAATTCCTGGGGGAATTTTCGGAGAAGTTCTTGGAGGAATCCTTGGAGGAATGTTAAGAGGAATTTCTGGCGAAATTCCTTGAGGATTCTGAGGAGAAATTCCTGGAGGAATCCCTGAAGGAATTTCTGAGTGTCTCCAGGAAGTATCCTTGGAGAAATTCCTGAAAGAATCCCTGGAGAAGTTTCTTAAGGATTTCCTGGAAAAATTGCTGGAGGAATTCCTGGAGAAATTCCTTGAGAAATGCCTGGAGGAATCCATGTAGGGATTTCTTGAGGAATCCTCGAAGAAATTCCTGGAGGACCCCTGGAGAAATTTCATAAGGAATCACTAGAGGAATTCCTGGAGGAATATTTGGACGATTTCCTCCAAGAATTCCTGGATGTACTGTTGGAGGAATTCCTTTAGGAATCCTTGCAGAAAAAGGCGAAATAATATTCAAAAGAATCAACGAATTTTTTCGCACCAATTCCCCAAGAAATCTGCACCGAATTTGCGCAAAGTTGCCGAAGAAACTTTCTAAATAATATACAAATATTTCTCCGAAATATGTCGAAAGAATTCCTCCATATACTGAAAGATGAATTGAGGTTAGCCAACACCGTTGTTTCCTGCAGCTGTCTCCGATTGACCATCGCGGAAACTCTCCATACCGAGCTTGACGGTGTTGCTTCTGCGCCCGGTACCTTTCTGCATTGCATCCGGCTGCTACAGGCTCCCGCCCCTCCTGTCGTATCATCGTTAGGATCGCTCATTAAATTTTTGCTGTCACAGCTTTCAACTAAACGGGAGCAAAATGGGAAGACGAACTTTCCCAAATGCCTCATAAACGGCAAGGAATCCGCACTTCCGTTCGCCTACCAAGTAGACCGATAATCGCCCCCGTGTCCATCGTTCGATTGGATTCGGAATGACTAATGAAAACAAAACACTGTCAATCCTTCCGATCACAGTAGGACACCCACACATTCTCAACATTTTCCCCCAACCAATACACATGCACGTTTTGCATGTATTGGTGACGCGAAAGTATGTGAACACCAATACATTCACAGCAACGTAGCAACCGATGACACCCACACATTGCAGCTTGTCAATGTGTGGCAAAAAAAGCTGCTCGAATTTTTGTGCACGCGGGCGCTCCATCAAATAAGCGCGGAAAAGTGCTTCTACCGCCGACAAGCTACTTTTGCGCTTGCAGCGTGCGCGTTTTCTCCTAAAATATGCGCGCTTTGTTTTGGGTGTAGAAATGGATTTTTATTAAACGTTCATATTTATATGCGATATTCATCAACATGTGACTTAAGTGTTGTTGAAATGAGTTTTTGAAGGCACGAGAAAGGCGCCATCACCACTAGGTGGATTAATTAGGGTTTTTTAGAATAATTGTATCAATAATTCCTCTTGAGATTCCTCTTAGAATTTATGTCCATGGGTTTCTTTAAAAGTTTTTCCAGGGATTCCTCCAAAGATTTTTTCATTAATTTTCTTGAAATTTCTCAAGAAGTTTCTGAAAAGATTTATCTTAAAGCTAACCTACTGGTTTCCTATTAATTCTTCGTAAAATTTCACCAGCCGTGCCTCCAGGAATTTCGCTAAAATTTTTTTCAAAGGATGCAATTCCAGGAGGCTTCTTTTACAAGGATTTGAAAATTGTTTCAGAATCGCCTCTAAAGTTTGCTTTAGAAATTAATAAATTCTTCCAGATTTTTTTTTCCGAAACAATTGCCCAAATTTCGTCAGAGGTTCCTCAATGGTATAACTCCATCTATTCAGGGGTTTACTGGGGCATTAAGTCGGGAATTCTTTATTTTTTTCCTGAAAGTTCGTTAAGGCGTTTCCCAAATAGTTCCTTCAGGTATTCCTCCTTTTTCAGAAGGAACTCTGAACAATTCCAGCGGAAATGACTTCAGAATCTATTCATCACCATTTAAAAAAAAAACTTCTCCTGTTTCATTTCAGATTCCTTCAGAATTTTTTTTTTATTTCTGAAGTAGTTCCAAAAAGAATAACTTCACGTTTTTTTATTGTTTCTGCTGGATTAAAAAAAAATACCCAGTTAGCAGTTGAGAAATTTTTGTGTACAAATCCCCTCAAAAATTGCGAGAGAAATTTTTCTGAGAATTCCTTCAGAGGTATCTCCAGGAGCTCTCCAAAGATTCCTCCAGAAAATCCTTCAGGTATGCCTCAGAAATGTGTTGAGGGATTTTTTAGGAGAAGAAATTCCTCTTCGGATATTTTCCAGAAGTTCCTCGAACATTTTTTCGTGGAATTACCTGCATTCTTTCATAAGTATTTTTTTGATTTTTTTGTTTTAATAATTTTTATTATGGTATTCACCTAGGCCTTATCCTAGGCAATCGTCCAAGAATTGCTTAAAATAAAGATTCCTTGAAGAATTCTTCAGTTTAGTGTGTGCAATTTCTGGAATAACTTTCAAAAAAAATCCCTGTAGGAAATTCTGCAGGGATCCGTTTTAAAAGATCCCAGTAGATATTTATGATGAAAGTCATGTAGGGATTCCTTTAGAAATCACTGAAGGAATCACTCTAAGAACTCTTGGAGATACCTTTGGAATAATATTCTAAGATCCCACTAAGATTTGAAAAGAAATATTTAGGAAAAAATCGAAAACTTCGTGAAAGAGTTTTTTCATGAAACTTCTTGCTCAAATTCCTGAAATAATCCTTAAAATTCTGAAGAAGACTCTGCAGATAATAATACCTCCTAGAAAGAATTTCAGAAGGAATCCTAGTATGAATTTCTGAAGGAATCTTAGGAAGTACTTTGAAATCAATCTCTGGGGGTATATCCGGACAAATCTCAGGGAAATCATTGACGGAATCCTAGGAGATATTTTTCAGTGATTCCTCGAGAAATTTCTCAGGAAAACCTTGGTTGTTTTATCAGAAAAAATAAAAAAACATGGAGGAATTGATAGAAAAAATCCTGAAATAAAAATCGTTCAATAAAATTCTTGGTGTAATATCTGAAAGTGTTCTTGAAGAAATCTGTGGACGAACTTCAGAAAAAAATCGTGAATTCCTGTAGAAACGCATTGACAACCATCTGCAAAGATTCCAGCGGACCTGGTGTGATGGTTAGAACACTTGACCATCACGCCGAGGACCTGGGATCAAATCCCTCTCCCGACAAACTCGCAAAATGTGAGTTCTTTCTTCGGAAGGGAAGTTAAGCGTGGGTCCCGAGATGAACTAGCCTAGGGCTAAAAATCTCGTTAATACAGATAAAAAAAAAAGATTTCAGCAAAAGCTATTGAGATATTTCTAAAGGAATTTTCATAGGAATTCCTAGAAAAATATTTTTAAAAAATCTTGAAGAATACGTGGAGTATTGAAATACACGTCAATAAAAACTTAAAAAATCAACTCGTGGAGAAATGGTTGGAGTTATCCTTAGAGTTAAGCCGAATTAACTTCTGGAGGAAACTTTGGAGGAATATATGGAGGAAATCCAGAATGAATCTCTGTATGAAAACGTGCTGGAGTCACTGGAGTAATTCCTGCCCAAATAACTGAAAGTAATAATGCAAGAACCCCTACAGGATATTGCGACTGAATCCAAGAAGAAATTTCTGGGCACATTGGTGTGGGGATTTTCAATAGAATCCAAAAAGTAAATCCTGAACGTATCTGAGAAATATCTGAAAAAAAATCCGAAGAAATATCTGGAAATTTTTCTAAAGAAATTTCCACTATTCTTCCATTGGAAATTTCTTACATCCCTGGAGAAATATCCAATGAGTTTTCTAAACTAATTCCTATCAGAATTTCTTAGTTGAGAAGGAACCCATAGAAATCTACCTTAAAGAACTCTTGAAGAAATTCATGAGGGAATATCCTTAGACGTTTTTGTGGTAAAAATTCTAAGTACACACCTCCATTTAGGTAACGAATCGGGACTGCCTAAATAGAAATTTTACCTAAATGGAGTCATTACCTAAATGGATTTCAAGGTTGCAAAGAAATTTGAGAAGGGCAAGTAGCTTGCCAATGCAAAGTGAAGGGGGTCCAGGCGTTTAAGGGCGTTTCAGGGCATTTCAGGAGGTTTCAGAGGCCTTTTAGGGGGCTTCATGTGCTCTCAGGTGCACTTCACGGGAATTTCATAGGCATTGCAAAGCGTTTCAAGGCGTTTCATGCCGTTTCAGGAAGTTTCAGAGGTATTTCAGGGGGCTTCAGAGGATTTCAGAAGCGTTTCACATGCATTTCATTTGTGTTTCAAAAGCGTTTCAAGGCGTTTCAGGAGACTTCAGAAACTCTCAGGTGTGTAACACGAAGGTTTCATTAGCGTTTCAGAGGCGTAACAATGCGTTTCAGGGCGTTTCATGGTCTTTCAGGAGGTTTCAGGAGGTTAAGGGTGCCTTCAGAGGTCGCAGATTAATCTGACGTAGATATCATAGGGATTTAGAGGCGTTTCAAAGCGTTTCAAACGTTTCAAGGTGTTTAAGAACGATTCAAAGCATTTCAGGGCGTTTCAGGAGGTATATGGGGAGCTTGAGGGCTTCAGAGGCTCGAAGGCAAATTTCACGCAGGGTTCATGAGGGTTTCAAGGCGTTTCAATGCGTTTCAGGGCAATTCAGAGGTTTAAAGGGGTATTAAAGGCGTTTCAAAGCGTTTCAAGGCGTTTCAAGGCGTTTCAGTGCGTTTCAGGAGGTAAGGGGGGGTGCTTAAGGGGGCTTCAGTGGCTCACAGGTGAATTTCACGGAGGCTTCATGAGGGTTTCAGAGACGTTTCAAGGCGTTTCAAAGCGTTTCAAGGCGTTTTCGGGCGTTTCAGGTCATTTCAGTTGGTTCGCGATGAATTTGAGGGGCCTTAAGAGGCTTGCAGGTGAATTTCATGGAGGTTCCATGAGGGTTTTAGAGGCGTTTCAAGGCGTTTCAATGCGTTTCAGGGCGTTTCAGGAGGTTTCACAGGGCATTTAGGGGACTTCAGAGGCTCGCAGGTAAATTTTCACGGAGGTTTTAAAGGGGTATTAGAGGTGTTTCAAGGCGTTTCGAGGCGTTTCAGGGCGTTCCAGAGGATTTTATGGGGGGCTTCAGAGGATCTTAGGTGAGTTTCACGGAGGTTTTATAGGGATTTCAGAAGCTTTTCAAAGGGTTTCAAATCGATTCAAGGCGTTTCAATGCGCTTCAGGACGTTTAAGGGTGTTTCAGGAGGTTTCACGGGAGTTTTAGGGGGCTTCAGAGAATCACAGGTAAATTTATGAGGGTTTTATAGGGATTTCATAGGCGTTTCAGAGCTTTTCAAAGCGTTTTAAGGCATTTCAATGCATTTCAGGGCGTTACAGGAGGTTTCACAGGAGTTTTAGGGGGCTTCAGAGGCTCTCAGATGAATTTCATGGAGGATTTGTAGGGATTTAAGAGGCGTTTCAGAGCATTACAATCATAGAACCCACCATTCGATAGAACATAGATGCCTGTGGCTGTGTGAGTATAAACCTCATTCTTAATGCTCTTAGATACATCTAGTAGCCCTCGTAGATTCGATGACCTATACTCAAGGGAGTTCTTGGAGAACCTTAAAGAATCATTGGTAGATCCGATGACCTATACGCAAAGAAGTTCTTGGAGATCCTCAAACTGACAACGAGCTCACCACTTAACGACACATGACAACATGAGGTTGTGTAAGTAAAAATTTCATTCATAATGCTCCAATAGATCGCTGATTACGCTTGTAGATCAGATGGTCTTAACTACAGGGAGCTCTTGGATACTCTACAACTTTCAACCTGTCAGCAACAGGGGACACTTCAGGGTTCGGTCGGAATCTCGGGACGTACCTGCCGGAGAGAGGGACCAAATGTCAGCAACAGGGGACCCAAGCAACCAAAAGTTCGGATTCCACTTGAAGAACGAACTCAGAAGTTCATGTTCGGTTCAATTCCGGTTTCGTTGAACTTAATTCTTCAAAAAGTTACTATTGTATTGTTTATGAACTTGGAAGTACATGTACCAGCTTTTGACTTTTCTTCAAAACGACATTAAAGTCGAAAAAAGGTTCAAAAAGAACTTATCTTGAACTTTAAAACCGAGTTCAATCAAATATTAACCGAACTCATGTTGAACTTTTGCGTGCCTTTAAAATTCAAATATAGTTCATTTGGACATATTCCAACGACTTGAAATCATCCGTTCCGAACTTGTTTCGAACTTGTTTTGAACTTACTACTCAAAGTTCGGATAAATATTAACCGTACCAAAAGTGAACTTCACTTGAACTTCGGCGACAGCGGGGCCGGGGAGAAATTCTCATTCAATTAAATCACTCGGAAATCGAGCCCAGCAGCCACAGCTTGTGTAAATTTCACAAGTACACTTTGTTCCACTATAATATTTCAACGTACTTACTTGTAATCAACGCAAAGGATCCGTATTGTGTGGCTCAAAGGCTGCCCCCGCAGCGAACAACTGTTCCCCCCAGAATTCCGCCGGGGTCTTTCGGCTGCGCACAAAAATTTTCCAGCTGCAGCGCACCGGTAATCGACGCAATCGTAGTCACCAAGCTGAAAACTTATAATCTTTTCTTGAAGTCGATACACTGGCCCTAATTTATTGCTTTGCACTGCGAACCACAACAAACTGAAAATGTCAAACTGTGTAAGTTCACAAGAAGTTCCACGTGAACTTCTTTCGAGCTTTCGACTTCAAAAAGTATTCCTAGTTCAGGGAAAGTTCACACGCGTACCTGATTGAGCTCTACTATATGATATCAGCACATTGAATAAAATCCCACAGTGCCTAACAACACATACATGGAGTAGTGATTAGGCACCGACTTTCAACGAGGAGAACCCGAGTTCAAATCTCAGTAAGTGAAAAACATCAAAAATTATTTCAAGGTATTAGTCAATTTGGATTCCATATGACCTAATATTTCTTAATAATAAATTACTTTTGAGGACTAAACACATTTTTTTCATTTTTTCGAAGTTTATTTTTAAGCTGAATAGCGTTCCTTTCAGCGACACAAGTGTACTTTTTGTGAACTCAAGTTCGGTTAATTACTTAAAAAGTGAGCTGAATAGAATGCTTTTCATCTTCCTTCGAATAGCTGATTAAGCCCAAACATGCTATTTTATCCGAACTTTTGGTTGCTTGGGGACACTTCAGGGTTCGGTCGGAATCTCGGGACGTACCTTCCGGGAGACCGTATCCGGTATCGGCAACTAGGAACTTCCTTCAGAGAGGCGGATCGTACCAGATGCCAGCGATCGGGGACTTCTTTCCGGGAGACGGACCGTACCGGATGCCAACAACCAGATTACGTCGCTGCGGTATTTCTCTTGCGGATTTCAGGGGTCAGGTTCGGTTCGGAAGTCTTGACTTGGGAGGACTAATTTCGGGACAGTAGGTTTGAGTTTTCGAGGTTTGAAGGTTTGGGTTTTTGGTTTAATTGCTTCTGCTTCGCTTGAAAGTTTTTGAAGTAATGACAGATTTTTTTTTTCTTCAATGCATAGCCACCTATGACCGTTTCATGGTCGTCATCATGACCTCGTTGCTATCGGTAACACAACCCATAAACGCTCTGTAAACGTCCCTTAACTCTTAATTCTGTTTTTTTCCGTAAACCAAATTTTTCTGTAATCTTGAGTACTCCAACTGCTCTGAACACCATCAAATTTCATTTAGGTAACGTTGCCAAAATGGATGGACCTTAATAGATTTTACCTAAATGTAATCTACCTAAATGGAGGTTTCAGTGTAGATTTTAAGACTGAATTCTTAGAGGAATTCCTGTAGGAACCCACGGATTCATGTTGGAAGAAATCCATAGAAGTTTTCCTTGGATTTGGAATCCTTGGACAAGTTTATTTTATGTGTCACACAGAAAACTGAATGTATTGAAAAGTGTCCAAACTTTTTGAAACAATGTATTTGGATATTCTGCTTCGTCTGCTTATCTACAAATGCTTCAATCACGCAAAACAATAGCTCAAGCACTTGTGATCATTCCTCCGTACTCCTACCAGATGTTAATTAAGTTTACAACGTCACCGAAAGCAGGACGTTCCCGTTTAATCCACATGCATCTCATTTGATTGAGAGCACAAACCGCGGAAAACTTCAACCAACTGGCCGACTAGCTATCCAGTGCATACCTCCTAGTTCCCAAAAGCGAAAACATCCCAACCAGGGTGCATTCGGAACCACCCCAGAAAAACCACAAGTCGTGCCGATTGCTAGTCTCCTTCAACATCGCATCGCCGAGCTGGGTCGTCGTGGTTCGTGGTCTTTGTCCTGGAAGTTAAAACCGTAGCAGCTGCTGTTTTTCGCTGCAAACTTTCAGACAATGGTCGTGAACTTTCCGACTCTGCTGCGAGAGCCCACAGCCAGCCCAAAGCCAATGGCAAACTATTTCGGAAACCATTTCACTGGCATCAGCTGGACTATCCCGCCATCCAGCATCCGGTCTTTGGTCCGAGCTGTGTGGATGGATGGATGGTTGGACGGAAACTTTGCCTGATAAATAGTCAAAGTTTGCTCAGTGGAGTCGAGTCGGGTTCGGAGGGAAATTGCAATGGATTGAAATGAAGGCGACGACGACGACGCACTACTGTGTTTGACGGGTGCAATTCAGTGCAGCTCCGATCGGATGTGCGGTACTTAATTGCGCTTTGGTAGTAACTTTTGCCCATAAACATCAGTTTCCTTTCATTGAAAGATAGAGAGACACAGATTGGTGATGGGACTTCAATATTACTTGATTTAAGGAAATGAACGAATTCAAAATTCAACTTTAGCGGATGGTTGTTGTTATCATGTTGACCCGCGGAAGCACGATATAGGAACTTGTCTGGACCATAGCTATGTTAGACGCTCCTTTCAGGATGTGGACGCACCACTTTGCATCAGTTGAGTGATATTTCGTTACATCTACTTGACTAATATGTTATTGCAATCTTCACGCTCATGCTCCAGCACTCAAACGTTCACGCTGCCACCACACCCATGAAACAAACCACGTGGCAAAGCAAATATTGTTCACCCGTCAGTTGTAGTGTCAAAGTGCGCAGCACATGCTGCGAGAGTGTGAAACCAACAACTGGCCATCCAACCTTAACTAAAGCAACGAAAACGATGTCCAACTACTGTTGTTGCTGCTACTGCTGTCGGGTGCCAGGAAGCCAAGCAGCGGCAAACTTCATGACAACTTGACAATTACAGAACCTCAAACACCACGTGAGCCTTCGCCTATCTGCTATGCATGCAAGCGCGCTGCATTTCATACATAGAACAACGCCTACCAAACAACCAACAGCTTTCGGTCGGTAAACGGACAACCAACAGACGGAGGGAGCTAGCAGCACTACTCAGAGGCTGCCAGAGTGCGTGAATAAATCATCACCATCGGCCATATTAAACACACAGAAAATGAAATGACATTGTTGCACTTGTTCCCATTTGTTTCGGAGGACGGTGATGCACGGTAAAAAAAAACTTTTTTCTTCTATCAAGCGTCATAATAATGCTACCCGTAGACGATAAGTACGAGAAAATGAAACTTATGCAAGAAGAATGTAGAGTGGCGACAAAGAGAACTTCGAGAGCTACCGTGGGAGTTGAAGAGAACGCTCTAGACATCGCCAAGTACATCCTTTAAAGATGGCTTAATTTTTTATTAGATCCTCTCATTTTCTCCTTTAGACACGCCACAAGACATCTATAAACCAATGTTGGTCGAACAACAGTTGTGTAAATCCATTTTATATACTTGGGTTTTAGACCCCAAATTGTACCAAAGGTTCGCCAGCATTGCCCGAAGGCCAAACAAGTTTTTTGATCTGAACTCAATGTGAGGTTTCCAAGAAAGCTTGGAGTCAAGAATAATTCCGACATACTTGATCTCATGATTTCAGAATCAAAGAGACGCAATTATGGTTTCGCCTTTCCGCGAAAAGAACAATAGATGTTTTATGAAAGGCCATATTGGCGACACCAACCCTCAACTACCTGAAGGGCGCTTTGCATCAGGTCGGAAAGGGTGCTGATGCACATACCGACTAACAATGTTAGGTAGTCGTCGGCAAAACCATAAGTAGGAAAACCGCAATTATGAAGTTGGCTCAATAAAGTATCTGCTACGAGATTCCACAAAAGCGGTGATAAGACTCCCCCTTGGGGGCATCCACAAACACTCAATTTCATAATCGCTGCTTGACGCAATGTCGAGAAGAGATGTCGATTTTTGAACATATGGTGAATCCAATTGGAAATCATTGGAGATATACGATGACTCCGTGCGGCTTCAAAAATGGCATCGAAAGGCAGGTTGTCAAAAGCACCCTCGATATCTAAGAAAACACCCAAGCTGGATTGCTTTTGAGCGAATGCGATATCGTAAACAACCTTGTGTGATAGAGTCACAGTGGACTTACCAGATTGGTAGGCATGTTGGTTCACATGAAGAGGCACGTTGGCCAGATGAACATCACGGATGTGATGATCCACAATGCGTTCTAAGCATTTCAGAAAAAAAGAGGTCAAACTTATAGGCCTGAAACGTTTTGCTTCTTCATACGACGCACGAGCCACTTTCGGAATTGGCCACGATTTGGGAATATACCCTGTAGCAAAACTGCAAACAAGTAGTTGTTTCAAAACATGTTTGAAATAATCAAATCCCTTCTGAAGCAAAATAGAAATAATCACATCTGCCCCACGAGATTTGAAAGGAGCAAAGCTATTTAGTGTCCATTTAATCGATTCTAAAGTTATGATACTCCGAGCCGAAGCTAAGGAATCATAACTTAGGAAAAGACATCAGGTTCATCCGAAGATGTAATATCCACACATCCAGGGAAGTGTGTACTGAATAAACATTCCAAAACTTCCTCATCAGAGGAAGTAATATCACCATTTGGCAAACGAAGTTCGTTCACTTGAAAATCCTTAGATTTTGCAAGGATTTTGTTTAATCGGCTGGTTTCACTCAAACTGGAAACATTTGTACAAAGGTTTTCCGAGCCGGATCGTTCAGCAGACTGAAGAGCTTTCTGGTAGGCCTTGCGAGCCGACCTGAAAGCCTCCGAACTAGCTGAACGTTGTCTGTTCCGACTCTTTCTACATTGTTTCCTGAGCTTCGCCAGATCAGAGCTCCACCAAGGGGTTCCTTTTGTGGTCTTCATGTAAGATCCCAGTTGGTTGACTAGGGGCTCTTGAATCGCAAAGTTTGCGAAGTAACATTTAAATGTTCAAAAAAGATGTAGCGATGGTCAGATAAAGATTCTTCATCTGACATATGCCAATTGGTCAGCTCATGACTAATTCTACTAAAGCAAAGCGTTATGTCTATCTCCGCCAATTTGCGTCCGATTTCAAAACCCTAGGTTTCATTCAAAAAATAATAAGTCAAAGAAACTTTGAACATGATTTAAGAGAAACTTTTTCAAAAAATTTTGTATGTAAACTTAACCCAAAGTTGCCAAATTTTCTAAAAAATGAATATAAACTTACGGCAGTGTCGCTGGAAGTTGGGTCGATCAAATTTTAAGATGAGAGCGGTAATATGACCCATTTTCTATTAGCTTTCAACTGCTTTTTACAGAACTTAGCTTAAAAATCTAGTAAAAAAGTTATTAAATAAATTATTCCTTGATGTCATCGGCCAAAAGCTTGGGGTCACCCCTCAAAATGCTGTATCGGCCAAAAGTTTGGGGTCACTATCATAAAACATGGAAAAGTGATTTGTTGAGATCTTTGTCAACTTTCATTCAATTTTGATTGTTGCTGGCTTATTTGAAACAAATTGAATGATACTTACTGCATAGACATTGAACCACACATATTTGTTGAAATTTACATACTAAAACTTAACGAAAAGTTGCCTCATTTTTTGAAGCGTGGTAAAATGTGCTAACTTTACATAACATTTTTATATACAAAAATCGTTAAATACGTTAAGTTGAAGACATCAAACGTTAATTCAGTTAATTATCTTTGAAATGAGCCAAAAATAATTAAAATTGAACTATAGATGACGAAGATATCACCAAATCACTTTTCCATGTTTTACGAAAGTGACCCCAAACTTTTGGCCGATACATCATATTGAGAGGTGACCCCAAATTTTTGCTCGATGACATCAAAGATTAATTTACTTAATAACTTTTTTTCTAGATTTTTTAGCCAAGTTCTGTAAAAAGCAGTTGAAAGCTAATAGAAAATGGGTCATATTACCGCTCTCATCTTAAAATTGTCGACCCAACTTCCAGCGACACTGCCGTAAGTTTATATTTATTTTTTAGAAAATTTGGAAACTTTGGGTTAAGTTTACATACAATTTTTTTTTGAAAAAGTTTCTTTCAAATCATGTTCAAAGTTTCTTTGACTTATTTTCTTTTGAACGAAACCTAGGGTTTTGAAATCGGACGCAAATTGGCGGAGATATGGGCTAAAAAAAAATGACATGTTTTTGAGGGGGTGACCCAAAACTTTTGAACGGGAGTGTACCTAGCCCGCCATATCTCTTGGATCTGTAGTGCTTAGGACACCTGGTTTGCCACTTATTTTAACATTTTATTGACTTCAAATAGATGTTTCAACTTATTCACTTTTTGCCTTTCTCGTACACCAAGGTGTACCGAAAGGCTATATGTTCACTCCAAAAACGAAAATTTGATTGAGCCTCCGGAGAGGTCAAGTGTTATATACCAATCGACTCAGCTCGACGAGTTGAGATGATGTCTGTGTGTGTGTATGTGTGTGTGTATGTATGTGTGTGCGTATGTGTGTGTGAGTGTACAAAAAAGGTCACCTAACTTTTAGATAGTAAACATCAACCGATTTTAACGACCGACGGTTCATTCGACGCGGAATCTGGTCCCATTGTTTCCTATTGAAAATGGTTCGGATCAGTCCAGCCGTTCCGGAGTTATGGCCATTTAGGTGTTCCGGATCTGTACCCCAGGAAGGGGCTGGATATGAAAATGCAACAAACCCATGCATGCGACCCATCGTACCACGGCATTTTCGATTATCTGATGAACGGGAAGTAGGAAAATAGTCTCAGACTATGTCTGAACCGGTAGTGTTCCGGAACCGGTTCCGGGTGTCCTTCCGAAAGTGGACAAATATAAAAGTGAACATAACCCATGCATTTGACACATCAAAGAGCGGCTTTTTTGATAATCAGTTGAATGGTAAGCAGGAAAATAGTTTCAGACCATTTTTGAACCGGTAGTGTTCCGGAACCGGTTCCGGGTGTCGTGCCGGAAGTGACCAATTAAAAAAATTGAACCAAACCCATACATGCGACACATCAAAGAGCGGCTTTTTCGATAACCAGATGAACGGTAAGCAGGAAAATACTTTATCTGAACCGGTTGTGTTCCGAAACCGGTTCCAGGTATCCCGTCGGATGTGACCAATTTAAAAACTGAACCAAACTTATGCATGTGACACACCAAATAGCGTCTTTATCGATAACCAGATGAACGGTAAGCAGGAAAATAGTTTCAGACCATATCTGAACCGCTTATATATTAAACTGACGAAGTTGTAGGGGTGAATCCAACTGAATGCGTCTGACGATGACCGAAGAATAGTAGGTCGTAACGCGTAACGCTTAACAAGCTGTTTCCGATATTTGTCACCGATAATTGCTAATCAATCCACAAATAACATACCTGAACCGGTTGTGTTCCGGAAGCGGTTCCAGGTGTCCCGCCGGAAGTGGTCAGTAAAAAAAAAGTTAACCAAACCCATGCATATGAAACATCAAATCATCAAAAATGTTGGATAACCAGATAAACGGGCAGCAAGAAAATAGTCTCTGACCACACCTAAGATTACCAGCAGTGTTGCAGAATCAGAATTAGATTCATCGCTGAAATTACGAAGATGAACAAAATCAATGCAAGCGATAAATATGCGTAAAAGAGCCAAATCTTGATAAAAATTAAATCGATCTTGTCAAATCACACCATTTTAGATTCCTGAGACGTAATTATACAGCAGGATGAATCAACGTTGTATGGGGAAATTTCAATTTCATAGTATCAATCCCCTTTTGCGGTTGAGCCATCAATAAGTTTCCAAATTCGATTATGGCTTTGATATAATTGTTGCTTTTCTGAATAAGGCTGACACAAATTTCGATTTTCTCTTAAGTCAAGAGGGGTCCCCCTTGGAAATTTTACTGGGCATTCATCATTTTGAGGAAAGACACAAATAAATAGGGGATATCGGGGCATAATGGACACCCGGGGCGAAATAGACACCCCTATTTTTGCCGAAACCGTTGACTTTTATGCTAAACTATGCATAAGTGTAAAGGAACAAGTCATCGTTCTACTTTTCAAAAGTAACATTCATATGCCTCCAAAGTAACCTAAATATCATTGAAATTGAAATATGTTTTTCATATGGTGAAATTCTTACAATTTCAACGGAGCAGCAAATAAGGTATTACGAGTGTTTGAGTGTGTCCACCATAAAAACCATTGAATTGCTACCTTATCTGCATGTAAACGTAGATTTAGCAATGTATAAAATATTTTATTTGTGATTAGAATTTACTCAAAATAGAAATTTCAATGTTGTAGTCGATTTGGGGCGAAAAGATCACAGGTAATTACGAATGGATGTACGCGCATTGCATACTCTTATGCGTTTAAGAGTGTTTGGAAAAAAATCAATTGAATTATTTTAGCCTAAAGTTTATTTAATTAGCTTTGATGTTTTGTAAACTCGTCTAAGATGGAGTATTTTATCTGTGGTATCGATCTTCGTGGGCAAGTTACTTAACTGATCGATGTAATCAAAGAATTAGCATAAAATATGCATGGGTGTCCATTATGCCCCGATGGGTGTCCATTTCGCCACGATTTACAATTCATTATTTCTTCACAATAAAGACATTCTACCTGCTGTAAATGATTGAAATACGTAGGAAACAAACTAAAGTTGTAAGCCGACTAATAATATGCTAAATTTTTCTCTGTTATACAGGCCTAACGTACTCATTTGCTTAGGGTGCCCATTATGCCCCTAATCCCCTTAACCAATAAATTTTTAAATTTTAAAGTGGAATTAGAGTCCTCCAGAAAATTTCTTACCAAATCCGGTTTCTTACCAAATCCGCTTAGCTTAATTATTTATCAACTCTACTCCCCCATTGATAAGTCAACGAGCACTGTGACAAAAGAAGAAAATGAGATTTGTTCCATTTTAGAGTATTCTCAGAATTCAGCAACACTTCGGCTTATAGTTCTTGAGTACATATTCGACGAGAAAGGCACTATCACCACTAGGTGGATTAATCTGGGTTTTTCTCTTTCCTTTCCTTTGCATCAAAAAAGTCACGAACATCAACAAAACAAAGCACGGAAAACATCTAAAACTGAATAAATAATTAGAAATGCACGGAAAAATAATATTTCGGAAAAGTGAATGGTTCAAACGTAAGAAAAACCGTTTAATATATTGTTTCATAAATGTATAGTAGCTACAATGTGTATTTACAACTTTTAGCAAACCATTCCATTACAATACACTTTGTTGTAGCTGGTACACGGTATGATGCAAGAATGGTTTTCACCAAACAACCTATGGTTGGTTTTTATCCGGGTTGTCAAGGCTCTCATAAAACTCAGCTCAACTTAACTTCATGTCATCGGGTTTATCGTTCGTTGGCGCATAGATGCAGATAAGGCTGTAGTCTTGGTGGTTCCGGAGAGACGAAGGGTTTGGCGACCACCGGAATGTGTTTTAGTGGGTCGAGGAGAGCGTAGTCCTGGCTTTTACTATTGTTGTAGAAGACGGCCTTAACCCCACACTGCACTACCCTAACCTTTCTGTTAGGGTGTCTGTTGAGCAGATTTTTCCCCCTATGGTTTAGAAGAAAAAAAAAGGCTGTAGTTCAAGAATTTGCCCATCATCCTCTACACACATTTTTGGTCGCTTATCGGCGTCCATCATAAAAGTCACTTCATCTGCTTCCAGTTCACCATGAAGCCAACTCCACGTTCTAGCTTATCGCCGCTGCTGTACTAGATGTGGTGCTTGAATGGATGGTTGACGATGGGATCCATCGCCCGGAATTCACATTCTCCGGTTTTGGGCCAGCGTATGTCCTGGACGGACAGCTGCCTCATTAACGCTGACATTCTGCAGTTTACGAGCCAGGAGCCCAATACGTGCGGGTTCATTCAAAGTTCTCACGTTCCAATATCCGATTTTCCAATCGTTGTCCTTAATTCGTTACCAGGTCTGCTGCCGTTGAATCAATCCGTTTACTCTAAAATTGCTTTTCTTTGTGATTGAAGAATTTCAGCAGGCTACCATACCGGGGCCCGCGATGCCTACATCGCGTTGTAGAGCCTGCTTCCTTAGGTATAGCTGACGCAATAAAGCATTGCATACTCAGCCGCTGGATGCCAAAACAGACGCTGTTTGAGCCTCCTTGATGAACAGACGCTCGGGTCGTACCTCCTTAATCTAGTTGAATTAAGAAAGACAACAGTGCCCAGGCTGCACTACCAGCTAAGCACACAACTCTTAGCTGGCGGTCTTTGTCATCGCTTAAGACGTGGAAGCATGAGGTAGGAACTTTTCAGAGTTATGTTGGACGCTCTCCCTATCGACTCACCGTTTCGCAATGCATGAAAGTCAAAATTCAAAAAAAAATATTTTTCATATTTTGTTTTTCTTTCAGTTGATAAAATTTCCTTTTTTCTTACTGTGCATGTCAACCCAAAGAGAAAACATGACTATGAATATCATCCCCTTGGTCATTGAAATCGAGTCATGTCGCACAGCCAGAGGAATGGGACGCATCGACGAGATGAATGGTCATTTCATTACGGTCCTTGCCCCTCGCGGCGATTCCTGCCAACTGGCAGCTCGGAGTATGTAGTTCCATTCCGTCGGATTTGACATGAATTGCTTCGCCAAGGCAATGCAATACCATGCAAGCCCCGAAGGCAACCGGAACGTTGCGTTGCGTTACTGACGTTCCAGAACAAAAGAGCACCAGGTGCCGCTTTTTGCCTCCCGGCAGCTCAACTTGGTTGGCAGCTCAGTGATAACTTCCGGAGGGGCTTCCTTGCATTCCGACTGCGAGCGCCATTGTCCCATTGCTTGGATATCAATTAATTCGTGCTGTGTGTAATAATAATTATTCCGGGTACGCTGCTGGCTGGACGGCCAAGTGGAGAATAACTCTCTTGGGCACTAATAAATATCATACGCCGTCTGTTCTTCGAGTGTGCCTTTCCTAGGAGCGTTTGTTCAAGATAGCTGGTATTCCTATTAGTAACTGTAGCAATTCTCGGGGTAATAAATTCAACGAGGAAGTAATGAGAAGAATATGCTAGAATCCTGTCTAAGCGTAAAATTTTGCATTGAAACACTGAAGAAAAGAAAACTATTTCTTAGGTGTCTGATAGCTCTTCTTCCTAATTCTAGTATCGTAAAGTTTATCGTTTGGGTATGCAATTAGCCAGGTAACAATTTGATGCTGAATAACCGTTTTTCCAACTGTTTTAAGGCAGCCTTCATTTGAACAATAAACAAAAACTGAGCACAAGATGGGGAAACAAATAAATTATTAATGAAAATTTAAAATTTCAATGTGAAATATGAATCACCCAGCAATTTTCTTAACAAATCCGCTGAGTTTAACAATTTTGTCTCATTTTTTGAGTATTTATTTATCAAAGGTAACAATTTGATGCTGTACAACCGTTTTTACAACTATTTTATAGCAGCCTTCATTTGATAATTATTTATTCAGCTCCTAAACATCTAATTTTGGTGATTTTATTCAACCTCTAGCTGATTTGAGGTTCATTGAAAGGCTGATTTAAGGACAAATATGCGCTTAGTCAGCAACCAATAAAATTTATTAATTTTGGTTAAAGCTATTAAAAAATTTTTATGATTATCCTATCAGTATAATCAAGAACATAAGTTGAACTAACCCTGTATTGAGGCTGAAGAAGCTATGTAGACTCTACGAAAACACTGCTTGAGTCAGCTGTCAAAAATTATATGATTAAAGGTTGAACAACAGATGATTAACTCTGCATGTTGGTGTACGTTTCAATGTTGATTACATAGATGTTTAATATTCTATTCAGCTTGATATTCAGCCATCTATGTATTGCTGATTAAAGAGGTTGAACAAGCAATACTTCAGACCAATTATCAGCTGTCATAATATTTAGCCACTGCCACCATAAACCAAGCAATGTTCAGCTATCACTCTCACTGTTCAGCGTTCATAGTTACTTGGGTTGATAAGGCTCTGAATCGTGATAATCACTAATTACGCTTGGAAATTGAACATTGCTGCATGCCATGTGACAAATTTGAACATATTCTTTGATTAGGGAAGTTTTTAACATAAAAAACTGAATCCTCATTGCATGGAGTGTTTATTTCATATGCAGTGAAACAATCAATTAAAAAAAACTTTTCAAAAGTTTTCAGCAGGATGCTGCTGGATTTCTTTCTCTTTCCGAATGACTATCAAGAAGCCTATTCCAGCCGATGAATTGTTGGTACGTCCTTCGATGCGAATCATCTTTCCGTTGCTGCTAATGAACTCCGAAATAGAAACGTTCATTAGGAATCGTACGTCCTGCTGGTCCTCATACCTCAATTCGTGGATGTTGTATACGTATGTAGTTGTTGTTACTGGTACCCACTTCATCGCTATCCAATATCATCCCATCATGTGTGCGCGCCTCCAATAGTGTTGTGGCGGCAGCACACAACCGTCATTATACGGTGGCCGGGCAGAATGCAGAATGCATGCTAAGTTTTGAGAAGGCCTTCAATTCCTACAGAATTTCAGAGGCGATTTGAGGAGTTGCATAAAAACACATACATGGGCCCGTGTATCCGAAGAAGTGAACGCGTAATTTATTGATTGATTTATCTTTATTATAGAGACTTTCAGCCCTTGGCTGGTTTGTTTCTAAAGAACGCGTAAGTATTTCATAACAATCTGTGAATATTCCTGGAAATATATCCTCATAAATTTCAAAAGAAACTCCTGTTTATTTTTTTTAGGAAATATTTTTGAAGAATTTTCTATTTTTTTTCCTACAAGAATCCAGCGAGAAATTGCTCTAAAGTTATTTCAGAAAGAACTGGGCATTTTTTGTTATAACCGTACGGGATTGGGCCGAAGGGTCCCAGATTTTCATGAAACTTTTTCCACAGGCAGGGCTCATGGATATACGAACAAAAAAAATCGAGAAAAACTCAGGGTCGCCTATTTTTCCGGAAAACTCAGGTGGAAACTCTTTGTTTTCCCTGACACTACTTACTTTGAAAAATCATAACTTAAGAACGAAGCATCACAGAAACAAAGTTTTTTTTAGAAAATGAAAGCAAATTTTCTCAAAAATTCAAAAACATATGAACTGGAAAAAGTTTTCCACAAGATTTTCCACATTAGAGAAAACTCGCAAAGAAAAGCCGGAAAAATTATGCCGGAACTCGTAAAAATATATCAAAAAATATTATTGAGCAGGGTATTCCATAAGTTTTAATCGCTGAAATTGTTGGAATGCACTGTATTTTCGTTTTTAAATTATGGCCAATTTTGTTGAAAAATGTCCAAATGTATCATTTAAGCCTTTTCGTTGAAAAATCATAACTCAAGAACAAATCAGCGAAGAAACAAAGTTTTCAATGAAATTGAAAGCAAATTTTCTCAAGGACCAAAAAAAATATGAAAAGGAAAAAGTTTTCCACAAAATTTTTCACCGTTGAGGAAATTTATAATGAAAAGCCGGGAAAACTATGCCCGAACTCGCGGGAAATTAAAAAAAAATATTTTTGAGAAGGTAGTTTCATTAGCTGTGATGGCTGAAGTTTTTGGAATGCACATGTTTTTCGTTCTGGAGTTGTGGCCTATTATGTGAAAAATGACCATATAATATATGCGTACATGGTTATTTTTCACCAAATTGATCATAACTCAAAAAAGAAAAAAAAAGTCCATGCCAAAAAATTCAGCGATCAAAGCTTATAGAATTACCTTCTCCAAATATTTATTTGAAAATTTTCCGCGAATCCGGGAATAGTTTTTCCGGCTTTTCTTTTTGAATTTTCTTGGAAAATTTTGTGGAAAAATTTTCCACTTAAATTTTTTTTTATTCCTAAGAAAATTTGCTTTCATTTTCATTAAAAAAAACTTTGCATCGTAGAGTTTGAGTTATAATTTTTCAAAGAAAAGGCTTAAAGCATACATTTGGACATTTTTCAATAAAATTGGCCAAAACTAAAAACGAAAAAAAGTGCATTCCAAAAATTTTAGCGATTAAAGCTTATGAAATAACCTTCTCAAAAATATTTTTTTGAAAATTTTCCACGAGTTCGGGCATTGGTTTTTTGGCTTTTCTATACGAATTTTCTTAACGGTGAAAATTTTTGTGGAAAACTTTTTTCATTTTATATTTTTTTTAGAAAATTTGCTTTCATTTCCTAAAAAAAAAATATTACTATGATGCTTCGTTCTTGAGTTATGATTTTTCAAAGTAAGTAGTGTCAGGGGAAAACAAAGAATTTCCACCTGTGGAAAAATTTTCATGAAAATCTGAGACCCTTCGGTCCAATTTGTACGATAATAAAAAAAATGCCCAACTGCTAGAGGAATTTTCGAGACAATAATTGTATTGCTTTTTTTCGGCTATTCCAGTCGGTCAGTATGTCTGAAATAGACGTAAAAACTTAAAATATTTTTAGGCAAAGTTCGTTTAATTGGTAACTTGAGAGTTAAATTAGTGAAAAGCAGTTGGTTAAAACGCCGGACTAGCGATATGGAGTCGTGGGTTCGAATCCGACCAAAACAAGTGGTATTTTTTTCACAAATTCATCTCTCAATTTGCCAATTAAACGTATTTTTCCTAGAATTTTCTAGAATTTGCATAAAAGAATATTAGGAGAAATTCCCGAAGGAATCTATACTTGGGTTTCTGGAGGAATTCATGCTTGAACCACTGAAAACAAGAAGATCATGAAAGATTCTATGCAGGAATTTCCGAAGGAATTTCACGATGAATGCGCCTTACCTCGCCAAAGCTCCACTACGTAATGAAGCAACATCACGCTGAATAACGGGAACAAATTTGTCAAGTTACTGCTTGCTAGGGGCAGAAAGCTAGACATGTTAATCTTTGTTTACTCCTCAAAACCCGCTAAAGAAATTTCCGAAAAATCCATGGAAAAATCTAGAAAAAAACTGAAAGAATCCCTGAAGAAATTTCTGAAAGAACTCGGGGGACATCCCTGGCAGGTTCTCCAGATGAACCCTTGGAAGATTTAGTGGATAAAATCCTTACTAAATTACTAAAGGAATCCATTCATTAAATCAGGGATGGTTTACCCAGAGAAATCCTTGGAGAAATTTTAGAAGAATTGTAAGATAAAAAAATGGAATTAATCTTTAAAGATTTTCTAGAAGATTCGCCGGAAAAAAAAAATCATGGAGGATGATTTGTACACACTTCCAAAGAAATTCTAAATTTCTGATTTTCTGAAGGAATCACTGGCCGAAGGAACCCGTGGATCCAAGAGGATCCCCGTGGTTTCGGAAAGAATTCATGAAGAAATGAAAGGAATGGTTTTAGAGAAATACTTGGAGAATTTTCGGGAGGAGTCTCTAGAAAATTTTCAAAAGGAAACTCTGCTGCAATTTTGGAAGTAATCAAAGGAAAATTTTCCAGATGATTTTTTTCCAGATGAATTTCTGAAAAATAAAAATCAATGTAGGAATTTCAGAAGGAATCCCTCGAGGAATTTGTGATGAAATTCCTAGAATCCTTGGAGAAATTTCCGGGTGAATCTCAGAATAAAACATTGATGAAAAAAATAAGAGTAATTTTAAAAATATTTCATGAAGCAGTCCCTAGAAGATTATTATAAGAAATCGCTATGTGGAGCGGACCTGGTTGGATGGTTAGAACACGTGACTATCCCGCCGAGGACCTGGGTTCGAATCCCACTCCCGACAAACTCACAAAATGTGAGTTCTTCCTTCGGAAGGGAAGTAAAGCGTGGGTCCCGAGATGAACTAGCCTAGGGCTAAAAATCTCGTTAATACAGATAAAAAAAAGAAATCGCTGGACAAATTTGTTAGGGAATTCCATGGACGATTTTCCAAAAGAAGCAGTATAGGGATTCCTAAACGAATCCTTGCAGATTCTTTTAAATGGGAATTTTTAAAGGCATACATACATGGAGGAACAACTATGGGATCTAAAGCAGATTTTGTTTTTCTCAAAGTATCATCGAAGAAATTTATTGTGAAATCCTTAGATAAATTTCTGAAGCAAATTTGGAAGGATTTTCTGAAGCAACTTGGACAAATTTCTATGAGAACTTTGCATAAAAATCCCTGAATAAAATTCATATGAATTCCATAAAAGGGTTTCTAATGGAAAGTTTGAAGAAATTTTTGAAAGTATCGTAAGATTTTCTGAATATTTTCTGAAGTTATCGCTGGGAAATTCTTTATCGATTTTACAGAGGTATCCCTGGAGAACTTTCTGAACAAATATCTGACAGAATTGCTGAAAGAATCCCAGGTGGAGTTTCTGAAGAAATTTATGGCGGAATTGTTAAGCAATATCTAAAATAATCTTTGAAAAAAATGAAGAATTTCCTTGGGGAATATAAGTAGGAAATCTTGGTGACATTTTTGGAGGAATTCTTGTATTGCATGGTGGTGGGTACATCAAAACGGACAGAAACACATAGGCGATTTTCTTATACTTAGCAGTAGAAGATTCCAGTAACACACGAAAGTTTTTTCTACAGCTATGGAGGCACACAAATTGTTAAGTTTGCAAAGGCGTAACAAGATTCGATAAATCGACGCATAAAGGTGAAATTGATTATTTAGTCACATTTTCGATATAGTAACCAAATTGCTGCCAAGGAATGTTCTGTTCATTGAAAATATTTTTGAATTCATGGTCTTCCAATTTATTCCAATTCAAAAGAAGATTAATAAATTGTGGTAAATAATATAAGATAATGTTTATGTTCTAATCTCCATTCTAGAGTGATCTTAAACGTTTATTTTCTTTTCTCAATACTGAGAGAACTTGTTTGAATTTACAAAATAGCAATACTAAATGCAGATATAACATTGCTCTGCAAGAAACTTTTACATTCACACATCAAGCTTCGAATAAGTTCACAGTTCCTAAAACCCAAGGTTCCCGAAACTCTCTCATCTCATGTCAAACCCTTGCATCCACCTATGTCATCGAATTGACCCGCCCGATGCCATCGTCGTTGTCGTCGTCGTCGCTGTCGACGCAAATAAGTGCACAACATGTCATAATTTACACAAGAGATACCATCAAATTTACACTCCTTATGTTGAACGTTTAGATCGCTCGCATCGTCACCATGCATCGCCGCCACCGCCGTCATACATTACTGACTGGCCGGCCCGGCCCTATCGTGGTCATGTGGAATCCGGCTGCAACATAGAGTTTTAGTCCCCCATCACCATGCCAGACAACGCAACAGCGTCGTACGCTGCTTTCCTGCACAATGGTCTAGGAATCAGGTTCAAGGTGGAGTGCACTTACTGTGGAAGAAGCTTCTTCCTATGTAGTTTACTGGTCAAACTGGAACAGATACTTCTTCTTCTTCTTCTTCTTCTTCTTCTTCTTCTTCTTCTTCTTCTTCTTCTTCTTCTTCTTCTTCTTCTTCTTCTTCTTCTTCTTCTTCTTCTTCTTCTTCTTCTTCTTCTTCTTCTTCTTCTTCTTCTTCTTCTTCTTCTTCTTCTCCTTCTTCTTCTTCTTCTTCTTCTCCTTCTTCTTCTTCTTTATGGCTCGACGTTTGCATTGGAACTTGGCCTGCCAATCTTCAACTTAGTGTTCTTTGAGCACTTCCACAGTTATTAATTGAAGGGCTTCCTTTGCCTGCCATTGCATGGATTTGTATATTGTAAGGCAAGCACAATGATACACTAAAGGGCGAACACGAAATTTTCTCCAGGTATGTATTCCTTGACATTTTTTTCCCAGAGATTCCTTTGGAAAATCTTTCAGCAATCGCTTCAGAAATTCATATATAAATTTCTTCAAAAATTCCAACAGAGTTCAGTTGTTTTTCGAGAAATTCTTTCAGCAATTCCTATGGGCATCCCTTCAAAAGTTAAGCCTAAGATTCTTATGGGTAAACCTACACGGATTTCTTCAGGGTTTCCATTAATAATCAGTAGGTCGGCTCCAGAGGCACGTTCTCTTCCATTTGGGAAATTTGTGCCATTCAAGTAAGGATACAATTCAGACATTTGATTCCTTCAGGAATTCCTCTGCGCAAAATGTCAAAGAACTTCTCTAGGATTCCTTCTGAAATTGCTCCATGGATTCTTTAAGGAAATTGACAATGCATGGCTTAAGAAGTGCCTTCCTAAATTTTGTTAGAAGTTCATCCTGAGTTTTTTTTTCAGAAATTCCTCTAGAGATACCCCCGGAAATTCATTCAAGGACTTCCTAGGGTTTTTTTCCATAGATTTGCTCAGATTCCAGAGATTTTTAAAGATGGTTTTATGGCGATTCATTCGGACAATCTTCAACGGGTTTTTTTTTTTTTTGAAATTTCAACAGCGAAATTAGAAATTCTGAATTTATCCAAATATTTCGCCAAGTAATTCTTAAGAAATTCCTAATTGAATTAGTTAAGAAAATTCCCCCGAGATTTATTAGAAATTCTATGTGTATTTTCTCAAAAATTTCTCCATCATTTTCTCTAAATATATCTTCAACAATATCTCAACAAATTATTTTAAGAATTTATTCTGAAATTTTCCCAAATGTATCCCTATAGATTAGGGTGGCCCACACTTATATGAAAAACAAAAACTTTGAAAAATGCCAAGTCTTACCTCTTTAATCAGTTGTTTTGGACTCCCAGAAGCTAGGTTCAAAATTTGAGCAAAATCGGTTGAGGCTAAGTGGGCGCTCTAAACGCTTGAAATTTGTATGGGAAGACTTGGCCAAATGTATGCAGAAATTTTAAGTTTTCGAATTTTGCCGCTAGGTGGCGCTGTAAGCGTTCAATAGTCAAACCCTTTGGTATTGTTGTAGGTGACTATATGCCAAACAACTTTGTCGAAGACCGCGAAGTGATCCGACGGCTGTGAAAAAAAATATACCCTAGGAAAAGTGAGGCAAAGTATTGAGATTTCATTATTGATATTATTCCTTTACATGTATTGGAAAAACAACAATAAAGTTTATCCTCACTTTAAATACCTAGGGTATAACTTTTTTCACAGATGCTGGATCACTTTTCGGTCTTGGACAAAGTTGTTTGGCATATAGTCACCTACAATAATACCAAAGGGTTTGACTATTAAACGTCACCTAGCGGCAAAATTCGAAAACTTAAAATTTCTGCATTCATTTGGCCAAGTTTTCCCATACAAACTTCAAGCGTTTTGAGCGCCCCCTTATCCTCAACCGGTTTTGCTCAAATTCATCACACTTACATATACACTGAAACAAAAACGAGGGTAAAAACCCTTCAACTGTCATTTTTTACCTAGACATTCGTTTAGCCGAATTGAACATTTTTTAGAATTCCATAAAAAAAACTAACAAATTTCGAAAAATATCCAACAAACTCATTTTGTATGATGACCTGCATTATAGATAATCATGAATTAGGTCGTTTTTGGAAGTGTTGCCATATTAATTTTGCATGCATCTCATTTAAATATGTCATAATATTGTAAATGTTTACAAATTGAGATTTGATGTAGTTATTTTTATCGGAAGTGTTTTAAAGGAATGCAATGAAAGTTTCATAACCAAAGCTGGTTGAAAATTTACGAAAAACAATGTTTTTAACAGAAAAAAATAACGCAAACCATCAAAAAACCACGTATTCATGTATTGTTTTGATGAAATATGATGGTTTCACTTGCATAAATCACAGCGTTTACTACTATTACGTCTTCTTATAGCTTCCAGTATCTTCCAGACTGTATTCTGGCTGAAATAACATACATTGGACGGCTCATATTTCGAGAAATGGCACCGAAAGTATTCTAATTTCTAGCATGAACTACTTGATTCATAATTTAGACATTCTTTTCAAAAAAAAATCATGTTAAAAATGAATGTGGTTCACAGCTAAGACTCATTCATAATATATTTCTCCAGATTGAATGAAATAAGCCAATTGTTTGACCATATCTTGCATTTTTGTATAAGCATCTGCTTTTGAATAAACAGAGTACAAAAATTCTGACACTTCTTGCAGTTCTTTCACTTAGCAGTCTTCTAACCCATTTAGTAATGCTAGTATCAACCAGGTATACTCCACAGGCATTAGGGCACGTCTTTATTTCAATGCAGAACTATTTATTTTAGCTTTTATCAATCCCATTTTAAAGTTTAAACAACCAAAAACCAATATACTTATTTTTTTCATGACATTTTATGCAATAATTTGAACATTTCTAACAATTATTCTGTGCCATACTTTCAAAACTGATAATCTAGCTTACGTTTGAGTGTTTACAGAAATCAATTTTCCTAAATAAATTTGTTTATCGTCGCTTCTCCTTATCGGGACATTTTTTTATAATATTTCTCGGAATTTCACAAATAAATAAACTTTTAATGTCAATTATCTTGCTAACACGTCATAAACTAAATGCCTTGGAGTATATACTTGAAATTTACTCCCGAAATTGCAAAAAAAAACTATTGAAAACCAATTTTTCATTAACCTCGGCTAAACGAATGTCTAGGCAAAATATGACATTTGAAGGGTTTTTACCCTCGTTTTTGTTTCAGTGTATATGTAAGTGTGATGTATCACATTTTTATAAAACAGTACTAGATGAACTATCACTACGATAAAAAAGTTTTATCATAAAATCTTTTGTGAGGGTTTCTTGACACTCTTTTTGGTCTCGGCTAAACGAATGTCTATCACTGTATATCTGGAGATATTTCTCCGAGGATTGCTTCAGAAATACGTTCTCGACTTTTTTTCCAGAAATTCCGTCAAAAAATCTTCCAAAAGATCAAGAATGAGTGTTTTGCTTGTAGGGTTCGAAAAGCCGGAACAAGATTTATCATGAGGTTCTTCTAGGAATTCCATTAAGAATTTCCAAGAAATCTCCCTAGGTTTAACTCCGGGAAAAACTTCAGAAATAAAAAAAAATTAAAACACAAGTTCATCATGTATTAGAAGTATGATGGAATTGGCACCCGACCCTGCCAAATAAATGAATGAGAAAAATTGGTCCTTCATTTTATTTAATTTTCCCCAAATCGTATTCCTGGACTATCTTGCCCTGGTGCACGACGACGACGATTGGACAAATGTGTACAAATGAGGAAACGCGCCAGGGTAAGAGGTAGAGCAGTTATAGGGTAACGGTTGAATTTTGGACCCCCAGAGGACATTGGTTTGAATTTAATTGAAAATCAAACAGACTCAGAGAGTATTTACACATAATGATGATGTTAGTATGTTCGTAAAAGCCCCCACTGTCCGTTAAAAATACCCACAAGGTCATTTCTGACAGAAAATTTGATGAAAATAACTGATTTTTGAAGCATTAGTTTTCACTGTTTTGGACACCCCAATATATTTTGGACCTTCTTCAGTATATATTTTGGACACCCGGTGTTTAAACTCGTTTTAAACTATTTTGGAAGAATTTGCCGCTTGAATATGCTGGATCACATCCTAATTACTTGATTGACAAAGGCTGATTAGACGAACTTTGCGAATTTAATGCGCTAGAATGATAAACGTTTTTGTTTACATGTGCAAGTTTCCTCAGCACCGCAATCTCTTATTGTAAACATGATGCGAAACTCGCACGGATGACGAGATTGGCAAAAAATAATTTCAAGGCAAATAGGGATATTTCCAGTGAGGAAATGATTGCTGTCCGTGCAGAGCGATCTTATTTAGCGAATGATTCTAAAAATTTCCGTCATCTCATCATTAAACCTGTGTAAGTTGTGATAATAGGACACAGGGGGTACAAAATATATGGGGGTCCAAATTATATTGGTTACCCTACTTCCTCCGAACAGTAACAACACGAACCAGATATGTAGTTGATATCCACCCGGAATGGAATGGATATGTGTTGGGTGGTAGGTATGATCGTAATTTTAGCATTCGCTTGTAACACTGCTGCCGACCATCATTGTCACGGTTCCGAAACGGAAAACGATGGGCCACTAAGTTTCCATGCATGTAGCGTCGTAGCTTTCCGCAGAACCATTCGACGCGATGGATGCCGACATGGAGTTTCCCGAGAACATGTATGTGGACTGTGCAGTGTGAGCAGACCGGAGACCTAATGGCAGGCAGGCAGGCAGCACTCGTCGTACTAAATGAAGTCGTTGTAATATGAATAATAATTGGATGAAGGAATCGAACATGGCTCTTTCGGAACTGCATGGAGGATTTATGAGCAAACGGGCAGAGCGATGTAGATGTTTGCTTGATTCTTATGATTCTAAAGGGTAGACAGACATACTGGGTTGGTTGGAATTACTTCATTGAAAAACATTTCCGACCGAGCGAGTGGCAGGTTCTGAGTGCTAGGAATAGGATGGCACGTGTTTATTACTGATGGAATATTCGTTAAGAAATAATTACTCAACAGTAGTGGATCGTCTTATTGATATCATTTCACCGACTCGTCTGTCATTGTACATATCTGTAAACAAACAGTACGGAGGAATTATAAAAAATTTCTTTGTAGTTCTATTCTTTAGTTGGTGTCGGTTTTCTTCAATATTGAAGATAACTTTTAAAAATGTTTGTATGTAGTTTTCATTTATGGCGCAACAAAAAACAAAATCACGAAAGGAAGTCCTGACTATATCAATTTCAAACTCTAAGATGTAATTGTTACCTGCTAGCCATCTCTCAGCTGGTTCTAGACGGGCTTTGTGGTCTAGTGGCTACCGCATCTGATTCCTACGCAGAAGGTCCTGGGTTCAATCCCTAGCCCGTCCCTTTCCTCCTAATTGTATCTTTCTATCTACTTCCTTACTAATCTCTACATATACAACTCAGGTATAATCACATGTTCATAGCCATCGTTATAACAAAAACGGGTTAAAAAAGTCGTTTCCCTTCCTTCCAACTTTCCTAGCACAGTGTCAATCTATCATATAACGCCTACGAGTTATGCAATCAAGCGAATTGTGCCGCATTATCTTCAAAACAATAAATACACTTGTTGCGGGAACACAGAGGAGGTTAGGGTCGAATTCTTTCTAGCAGCTCGCAAACTCCAAGTTGTGGGTGCGAATCAGGACCGGTTGCTGTAACTTTTCGCTAACGTGTTACTGTTTCCCCCGGTGTCGGAATGAAGAAGAGTTCGGTCGGGTGCCCTTCCTTTTTCACGCTTTGCGAATCTTTCGCTCTCACTTCCTCCGTACGATGATACGCTGCACGCATCAGCGACGACTTCCTCCATATACTCGCCGAACGTTTGGAGATTCACCCGCGGTCGATTCCTCCGGTACGTCGCCCATCGCATTTTATACTCCGCCGGCAGCTTCTCAACCAGATCCTTCAGTAAGGTCGGGTTGCCGAGGTGATCCAAAAGGTTCGCAGCTGTGATATGATCACACAAGGTTTGAATTTTCGTTCCGAACTCGATGATGGTGTCCAGCTTGTCCGCTTTGGGACTTGGTGTGCTCCTGACCCTCTCGATCAGCGACTCAATCAGCAGCTCGGACCGCCCATAGCGCATAGATTATCACAGTTGTTTTCTAAATCTAAATATGCTTAATCTAATGTGAACTTTGTAGAACAGTGATGGAACATAAACAACGAGAGCATAGAGGCCAAACCATGTACTCAAACATGCGTTAAACCGAATTTTGTAAGTTATTACTTTTAATACTATTCCTAGAACTAATGTAAATAAATAATCCACAGCTTAAAGCTGATTCGCACCCACAACTTGGAGTTTGCGAGCTGCTAGAAAGAATTCGACCCTAACCTCCTCTGTGTTCCCGCAACACTTTAAGAAAATTCGACTCGATGTATTCGGAGTACAACACATCGGCTATGCCGGAATCATTCCGAGCGAGAGACAGCGTAACAATATCGCTCCTCGACTCAAACGTCGATCTACCATCATCGGCTAGGCAGAAACCACCTCGAGCGAGAGAAAGCGGCACTATTTCGCGCCTCGACTCAAACGACAATCTGCCATCATCGGCTCTGCCGAAATCTTCCCCAGCGAGAGACAGCGCAGCTAAATCGCGCCTCGTTCCAAACATCGATCTGCCATTATCGGCTATGCAGAAATCATCCCGAGCGTGATTTATGGAAAATATACTAAAATTGTGCCATGCACCAAAACTACATCGTCATCGCATTGATACGTGAAGGTACGTTATTGCAATCATCTACTCTTGACGTTTCTCGCAATGTTCGCCTGTTCCGTCACAGATTCGCTCACTCCGTTTTCGCCCTGGCGGGGTTGCCAGTTTCGCAACATCCTCCCCCCTGGTGGAACCTGCATTGTCCTCGGTTCCAGCATACTCCGATACATCTAGGACCGCCAATTTCGAAACAGCTTTCCTAATCGGAGCGCATCCTGCAATCTGCACCATAGCTTGACGAACACGTCCGTCCGCTGCTGTTAATACCTCTAAGACACGTCCACGTATCCACCCGTTGCGCTTTGTATCATCGATTACCAGAACCAGGTCGCCGGGTTGAACCGGCTTCACTTCGCCGAACCATTTCGTGCGTTTCGTTAGAGTAGGGAGATATTCCCTAGTCCAGCGTTTCCAAAAGATGTCCAGGTATTTCTGAAGTTTGCGAGCTGCTAGAAAGAATTCGACCCTAACCTCCTCTGTGTTCCCGCAACAACACTAATCTATCACCTTACGCCTGGCATCCATGCACCAATGTGTGAACCCATTGCCAACCATATCTCACCAACGCTCCGACATCCGCATGAATTTGTGCAGACGCAGAGGTATATTCGGTATGTTGTGGATACAAACGATTGCAATCATCACTTCCTTCTCCTTCCCCACATTGTCACCTGAAGCATGACGGGACAGGCGCCATTGTCGCCTAAAAATAGATCACCAACACTCATACACTGAAGATGCCTGCATAGTACCCGGCAGATATCTCAATGGTTCTTTGTGAATGTAGCTGGTCTTGCGATACTGGAGTAGCATCCACGGGTGCTCAATCAAGCTCAAGCTCAAGCTAGCCATATCTCGGCTGGTTCAGCGTTCAAATGTATGTAATGAATCGCATTTATACGAGTGGTAAGCAACACCTAAATTTATCCGTATCCAACTCATTCGCAAGTCAGCCCATTCTGAAAGGCAGCAGCGCCCACTATGATTAATGTGCACACGCACTTCCCTCGGCTTCTGCATATAGAATTGCTGTCATCCACGCGTCCTGATAGGTCCTGATGTTGTGCAGCGTCGTTTACTGTTCGCAGTAGGCTTCACTTCGTTGCAACCTGTCAACCTGCTGGAGGATATGTCATTCGACGTGTATGCATGTAGCAAATGAAATGCAACTGTATCTCCCCCGCCCTGTATGATAACGCATCAGGGTATTGTTTTCCTTTCAGTAGACAGTTATTCCTTGTGGCTTTCTACCGTCCTCTTGTCGTCGTCGTCGTCCTTTTGGAGTGAGATGTATGACAGGAGGATTTTAATCTTGCCAGAACCAGCTGCTACATGATGCCGGGCGGGTGGATGATGCTCGAAGAACGATATATGAAGCGACACTCCTCGCATTGCAACGCCTCCTGCTGAGAGCTACAATTACTCGATGACAGCTCAGGTTATCAACTGCTGTGCAAAGTTGATATTTATGGCATGTTGATTATTGCGGTGTGTGTGTGTGTGTCCTCACCAGATACAATACGTACTACGAACGTACGTATTTGGACACAGATAATTGCAATCCCCTTTGAAAGTAGATTACAGAAGGATAGCTTGAAATTAATCATCTCTCGCCAGTCATTTGGCGTGAATTTATACCGACTGCAGAGAGCGTATGCTACACGAACCGTAGAGAGGAGTCACATTGCTCTATAAGATTAGTTCAGTACCCTAACCAAGACTAGTGATCATCGAAGTGCTGCTTCCATCTTTCAATCACCTCTCGTCCGCTCGCCAAGGGGTTCTCGCCCTTACCTGTTCACATTTCGGCTATGCGTTACATAGTATGTTTTGGTATACGTTGAGCTATGACTAAATCTATAGCGTTTCTTGACAGCATCATACCCGAGCAGAAGGGCATACCTTACAAATACCATGCGAAGAGCAACTTGATATTGCTCCGTTATTCTACGAAATGTTATGAGAACATCACAATAACAGTTGGAGGTATTTGAGCAGAGTTTGGTATTGATGTAGTTTTTTGTTAGTTTAGCAGTGAAAATAATTGAATTTGTTATTCAATAACTTTGGAATAACAAATACAGTACTTGAAATTTTAGGTATGCATTCATTATTGAAATAACAAGACTTGTTATTTTCTAGGTGTTATTTATACAAAATTTTGGTATTCATTTTTGTTATTTTGCCTCTTATTACCACCTAATGAAGGGCATTTCAAGGTATGGTACTATTTAAGTTAAAAACCTTGATATGTTATTGACTTGTTATTTTCTTCTGCTCGGGTAGTAGTGCAATTTTCTCAGTAGCATTTGCTTTGCAGGCCAGTTTAAACTTCCTTTCACATACCAAAAAAAACGAAAACATGGCAATGTTACCATGTTCTACGGTAATCCGGAAAATGCCACCGCATAAAACACATCTGAGAAGCACAAGTGGAAAGCCAAAAATTGCAATATTATGCAGCACCAGAAGCCAGAACCAGCAGAAGCAGTTCCAATTTTCTCTCATCTGCCGAAAAATTTAAATTTTTAATTAACCCACTCTATATTTCTCGGCTGTCTGTGGCCCGTGTGTGTAAATATGTGTGCAAAAGTGTTGGGAGCAAAACAGCTCAACCCAACCAACGGACCAGGAAGAACTTATGTATAATAATAATAATAGTTATGGAGCACGGAGGAGATGACATTTGGTGCTGAGGATCAACAATGGCGGCAAGAGCAAACTAGTGGTTCTTTTGAACTCTCCGCCTAAATTCAACCAAGTAGGCATGTGGTTTATGTGACGCCAAGGGGCTTTTTGCAGACACAGCAGCCAACACTTGGGAGTGCAAAGGCATGGCACACTTATGAGTTATTGTTGCCAACATCCTCCGGCTGGCTGGTGGCTTAGGTTGAGCAGGATCAAGAAGAGAACCCAATTAATTTGTGCGCCTTTTGGCCGGCTGCAAGGGACTGACTTCAATTGGCTTCTTTGTTGGGATAATTCCATTTTCTGCACGCCAAACTGAGCTAAAATCCAAATTTTCATGAAATTTGGTGCCGGGGAACCTTTTTTGACGAACCATCCCCCGTCACATTTTTTACTAGGCAGAGCAGTCAAACAGTTGCTCAGTTGTCAAAATGTAGTTCCAAAAAATCCCTTTGAATTTTTTTAGGTATCAAAATAAAATCCAAAAAATCTGAAATAAATCATAGTGGCTCAGAAAAAGGTGCTCTTGCGAACAAAATTTAAAAAATCGAAACACTTTCCAAAACTTAAAAACCCAATTGTGTGGATACTTTGCAGGTATATTTTCGTTTGGAAAGATGAGAATATTATTGAACTTGCTGCAATAATACGCCTGATGTGGATCAATTCTAGATTAGTCCAGCCCTGTCGTCGTAAAATTCGAGCTTCTTAGTCGTTTGATGGTGGGGTGGGCGCTGCTACACAAAATAGTTGATAAGGGCGTCAGCAAGTGCAAATTCGATAGAAATGCTGCTAAACACAATAATTACTGTTTTAGTATGCTGACAGGAAATATATAAAGCGATACAATATCATAACTATATAGCAATTATTATAGATTTTTTTTTATTATAATATTGGGTATAGGGCGGTAATGGTATACCTCGGTTCTTTGCTAACGGCTGACAACAGTCGAACAATACGAAGGCGCATCATCAGTGGAAGTCGTGCCTACGAGTGACCTTGGAAGAAACTGCGTTCTAAAAATATGCACCAAATGTACCATATACGGTGCTAATAATATTGGTGGAGCTATACGGACATGAGACTTGGACCATGCTCGAGGACGAGGAGGTCCTGCAACCACTTGGGATCTTTGCGCAACAAGTGCTAAGAACGATCTTTGGCGGCATGCAGGAGAACGGTGTGTAGTGGCGAAAGATGAACCACGAGCTCGTTGCACTCTGAGAATGCCGAAAAAATGCGGCAAAATTAGTGTGCGCCACCGGCGCTACTGATTCGGTTGGTTCAAAAATCCATGAAATGCCGACGGGCGGCTTGGGTGCTGACGGTGGATAGCTGCAACTGGGACATATGGTATTATGGCGGCAAATTATATAGATTTGAGTATGAGCGCCCTCGCAAATAAGAAAAACAACTTGGGGAACTTACGTATTTTTGGCAGTTTTATTCTTTTCGTCTTAGGGTTTTTTGAAACCTCTGTTGAACTCAATGACGGCCTCGAATCCTTCCAAACCAAGCTGAGTTACATGCCCAAATTTCAGGCAATTTGGCCGACAAATACGCCCCATGACGAAGAGAACAAACTTGCTGATAATACCCTTCGTCACCTTATGTAAAGACTGTTTCAGAAATTATAAATACTTTTTGTTTATTGAATAAAATAAACTGTTCTGGTGATTTCCGCCAACTTCTTTCAGAATACAACAAATTGTGCTCCTATTTTTGTATGTCCTTCCAATTGACATGATATTTTGAAGAACAGTCGATTTCTCCAACAATGAACTTCATTCGCCCAATGTGCATTGGTGCAAAGGTGTTTTTGTAATGATTTTAACATAATTTATCACAAAATACCAAAAATTGTCTTACTTTTTAATATATTCGCTTTCATAATAAATTGTAGAAATGCGTTCATATAATCCTGAAAAAAATCGATAAAGACGTTTGCACAACATTTTTTTCTGACACAATATTTCTTATTTTATAAGGTCTAATACGGAACACCAGAACTACCATACAGTTTCTTATCTTTTCTGAACGCATTCAGTTTGAACTATTTTATTGTTTCAGCAGACCCTTCCGATGACAAAAACAAATGCAGTAAGCAGTAATTAAGATATTCGTTTGCTTAACGTTCGTTGCTACCCGTGTTGTTGAGAAATTTTAAATAAAATTGTTTTCATTGAGAGGATTTGTAATGATGGCTCTTGATCAAATATTCCAGTGAAAATTTCTTTTACCAATCTATAAATATCTTTTCTTATCGATACAGTAACTTTCATTGTGTTTGGAAATTGAATATTTTATTTTTTTTCTTTTCCATTATGCTACATTTTTTTACCACTTTGTGCAACTTCACATTTTAATCATATAATTTACAGAGCCCTATTTTTTTACTGCTACAACAACATCAACAAAGTTGGTATTATTTGCTTCGTTAGATTGTTTACTATAATAAGAGCTAGAAGAAACTTTATTAATTATTAAGCTCAAATTGAAATGACAGTCAATCGTTTGTGTATTTATAATTTCTGAAACAGTATTTAAGAAAACAGCCTCTGAGAAAATCGCTTTAGTGATTTTGAAAATTTTAGTGTTCAGAAAAGGCGGCAAAATAGGATTTTTTTCGTATTTTCAGTAAAATGCAGAGGGGCGCCTACTATACATATGGACGGGTTAACCCCAGTCTTCCCACAAACTTGACACATGTTCAACTTCTGTACGTTTTCTCGCACTTGTGTTGAACATCAAACGCCAAACATCGGAGTACCCGTGTTTGCTACCGTACTCCGTACCGAAGAGTACTCAAGTACAAAACTTGTGTACGTACAGAAGTACAAAACGAAAATCGATCCGAGCACAAATCGAGAATGAAACCCGAAGCGGTGTTCGGATTGGATAACGATTGGTGCCGAACTGTCAATCGTCGTTCGAGAAAGCTCTTTTTTCCACGATTGCTTTCCACTTCGTTTCGCACTGTACACATGTACTGTACATATGTTCGAACTTGTGTTTGAAACGAACTTTGAACATAAGTACAGGTCGGACTCGATTATCCGGGTGACCCCAAAATTATTTCACCCCGGATAATCGAATCACCCGGATAATCGAGCCATGCTTCTTTTCTTTTATTTTTGATGTTCTTCAATCAAAAACTGTACCTTAAACATAAAAGCTAACATACGTGACGTTGTAGTGCCTAATTTTAACGTCTGGTATGATTACAAGCATGTTTTTTGAAAATGAAATTTTGGCTGAAAAATGTGAAAAAATAAAAACAATTTTTAAATAGGCTAAATCTTATTTAAAAGTGTTGTATTTGATGTTTATCACATTTTTTGACATACCATAATCTAAAAATTTGTAAACAAAGCAAAAACAAAGTTTTCCCCGGATAATCGAGCCGGTTTTGCCGGATAATCGAGCCCCGGATAATCGGGCCCCCGGTTAATTGAACCCCCGGATAATCGAGTCCGACCTGTACACGTTTGGGTACTGATTTGTGTGTTGCGGTACGAACGCACAGTCAGAGTACAGGCAGAGTATAACTACAGCAGTACTTAGCGAGTTTGGTGTTCGTTTGGGAAGACTGGTTAACCCCCAAAACCACTCCCTTGGGTAAAAGTTCGCTGCCCTGGTTTAGGTATGCAAGAAAAAAAATATGTTTTTCTATTGTTTTGCTCTCAAATAATTGTATGAACTTTTGTGGAATTGGATTTTTTTCTTGCGCTCTGTCTAATATTGGAGAATTGCCTATGTGATTTTAGATGATTTACGTCCTTTCAAATATCAGCAAAATTAACTTTGTCAATATTGCATTTTTCCACTTATAAACGCGTAAAAAAGTTTCATTTATGATATTGAAATGTACTCTGAATCGCCTGTATGGTTTTACACTTTTATATCTGTAAAATCTACTGTGATATTAAATATTTTTCATCCACTCTCCCAAATATAAAAAAATAACTTTATGTGGTTTTTCATATGTAAAATTGCCTTTAATATTAATCAAAGCTTTAGCGCCCCAGAGAAGGTGTGAAGAAACTCTTTTACGGAATTTTGAATTTGGAATTTTTCTTCCATTTTTTAAGTATAAAGGTATCATCTCATTGATTTTTTCGATATTGTTGTGCTTACAAAAAAAACTTCCTTCATGATGTTTAAAATTTTGTTTATGCTCCAATACCTTGTTGTGGAAGAAAAAAGGAGCTTTTATATTTTGAAAGGCAGTAGAGTCTATTACAATGTCATTAGTGATAGCTCATGTGATTTTTTTAGGAAATTGTGTACGGCTGAAGATATAAGAAAAGTAACCTGTGCCATTTTTTTTTAAATGTTGTCCTTCCGCATTGATTCCTTCAAAAAATCTTAGTTTTCATTAGAATTTTCTCCAAAGTTATCTGCAGGCTACCAAAAATAAATCTTCCCCGAAGTCCTTCCGATATTACTCCGTGGGTTTCTATAAAAATTCACCAAGAATTCCATTATGAAAATCTTTCAAAGATTTCTTTTGAAAGTAGTTTAGATCATCTTCCTTTTATCGCTTCAGAATTTCCCTTAGAAATTCCTTCGGAGTTTTCGTTAGAGGGTACTCTAGAAATTTCTCAAAAACTCCTCTAGAAAAGTTTCCATGGTTTTCCTTGAAAAATCCTCCATAGATTTTACCAGGAATCCGTACGATAAGAAATTCCTGCAGAAGTTCATACGGAGATTTCTTCAGGATTCCCTCCAGATATTGTATTACCTCAGACATTTTCTTTAAGGCATTTTATTTAAGGATAACTCTTATTATATCTCCACAAATATTTTTACATATTTTTTCAAAAAATATTTACTAAGAATTTAAACTGAAATTCCTTTAGAAATAACTCAAGAGTTTTTCTAAGGATATTTGCAGACGCTTCACAATGCAGTTTCTTCAGGTATATGATTTTTTTAAAACTCGCTCACAGATTTCTACAAGAACACTTTCAGGAAATTCTCCAACAATTTCAATAAATGATTTTTCCAGGAATTTAGAGTTTCGCTGAAGTGTACTAATACATACTGACACTTCGGAGGAGAGTCCACGGAACTGCTCAGTGTTTCTGCTGGCTTTCCTTTTGAAATTCCTTTGGAAAGATATTTATATCTCCAGAGACTTCTTCAGAATTTCAGAGATTTCTTCAGCAATTTCAGCAAGAGGTTGTTTCAAAAATACTTTCAAAAAGTTTTTCTGAACTTCTTCTAAAAATTTCTTTACAAATCCTAAAGGGATTGCATCAGAAATTCTTCCCAGGGTTTCTCCAAGATTGATTCCCAGTGATTTCTGCAAAAATACTTACAATGATTTTTTTTTTTCTAGAAATTGCTCTAGTGATTCTATAAGAAAAAAAAATTCTGGGACGTCTTTAGAGATCCCTGGAGAATTTATTCAGATATTCCTCCATTGATTATTCAGAAATTCTTCCAGAAACATCACAAGAATTGCTGAAGAATTACTTAAAAATCCCTGAAGGATTTTTTAAGCAGTCCCTGTAGAATTGTGTCTAGAAATCCCATAAAAACTCCTGGAGATGCCTTCAGAAATCCCTAAGAGAAATTCTTTAAAATATTTTGGAGGAATTCCTGGACAAAAAATTCATGCGGCTATTTCTAAAGTTATTTTATGAGCCATTTCATATTGAATACCCAGGATAACATCTAGGAGAATATCGGAAGAAACAGGTTACCCCTTTTATTTTCTGAAAAAAAAATCAATGGAAATTTATGAAAGAAATCAGCAAGGAAAGCATGCTTGAGAAACCTCAGGAAGGGTTTCTGGAAAAATCCGCAGGGAAGTGCTGCAGGAATCTCTCTTAAAATAACTGCGGAAATCGTAGGAAAATACAATTCAATAAACTTCTGAAGAATCCTTGGATTTCTGGATTTTCTGGAGGAATTCTGTAGATACCTCTGAAGGAGTTCTCAGAACAGATTCATATACATTTTCTTAACGAATTTTATACAAAAATACCTAAACTAGGGTCTGGGACCATTTGGGCAGGGGTACCTATTTTTTCTTTGCTGGTGTCTTTCAACTTGGCTAAGACCTATGTAGTAGATCCATCTCGCCTGGGGGTACCTGTTATGAGTACTTGCTGCTATAGCTCAGTCAATTGAAGACTTGAATTTTGAAACATAGCTAGATACTGTAAGTGTCTGATCGTGTTCCAAAAATCAAGAAAACCGGTTTAAAATTGGCTGAGTTATAGCAGCAAGTGCTCAAAATAGGCCCCCCTGCACAAATGGTTCCAGACCCTACTCCATGGAGCAATTTCTTAGAGAAATTCTGCAGAAACATTTTAAAAATTCTTGAGGAATTCTTAGAGAACCGCTGAAGGCATTAATAAAATGAATTTGAACTCTTTGGAAAAATATCTGGAAGAACTGGAGAATCCTCTGCATGTATTTATAGAAAAAAAATATGATAAATTTCATAAAATGCTAAGGATTCTGATTTTTTTTTGTGTTGATAGAATCTTTGGAAAAAAAAAACCTGAAGGAAGGTCTGAATAAATCCAAAGCAATGCCTAGAGGGATACCTGCGTAAACCCTTGGGTGAACTTGCAGAAGAATCTGTTGAGAATTTTCTAGAAGAGTTTCCACGCAAATGTCCGTGAAAAACCCTGGAGTAATACCTGATGCAACCTACTTATGGAAAAAATGTGATAATTTCTGATAAAGTGCCTGAAAACAAACTGAATTTCTAAAAGAAACCCTTAGATAAATTTCTAGAAGAATCTGTGAATCTTTGTGAACAAAATCCTTCCAAAATTGCGTCTATGAATTTCTATTGAAATTTCTAGAAGAGTTTTCAGGAAGCATTCCTTCAGCAATATTTGAAGAGAAACTCGAAAGAATACAAGCATGTTCTTATGCAGGAATTTCGGATGAACTTCCTGGGGTAACCCGTGGACCAGTTTCAACATTTGTCTGGCGCAGTGGGGTGCGATGGGTGCGGTCCGCACCGGGTCCCCGATTTCAGGTCGCCTCCAAATCAAGGAAGGTTTTTTAACACTAGTTTGAATAAGGTTCTTTAAATAGCGAAAGATTCCTATAAGTTCAACACTTCGCAGAACTTTTAATAGGTATGTGGGGGCTCCTTCGTGATTATCAAGAGTTTTTTGGAATGGGGCAAACAGATGGCCTCAAAATTAAGGTAGCAGCTGAAATTCAGGGGCCGCAGTTATGAAAATTGAGATCTGAACACATGTCAGGTCAAAAGCGTAATAATAATAGTTTGTCGATTTTTTTTTGCTTTCGTATGAAAAATAAGTGAAATCAATGTATCCAACGATTTCATGAAGTATTTCTTCCCAAGTATTCCTTGAAGGGTTTCTGCGAGATTGCCTTCGGGAATATGTATTACGATTTATCTAGCAGTTACTTCAAAGACTTCTACAAAAATTCCTCTAAGATTTACTTCAGAACTTTTTCATGGATTGCTTCAGGAATTCTTCTAAGCATTGATTTTGGAATGCTTGAATTGATTCGTTCAGGAATACCTTTTTGGATCCCTTCATAAAGTCCTTCGAGGATTATGTCATGAAGTCCTTCAACGAATTCTGCAGATGAACTTAAGGGATTTCTGCAAGATTCTTTTAGAGACTTCTCCAAGAAGGAATCTTGCAGGAGTTCCTCATGGAAAATACCTTTGATGATTTCCATGCTTGATCAGGTATGGCTCTTGAATGGATTCTTGTGAGATTTTCTGAAGGAATTTTGGAAGAATTCCCGAAAGAATCCTTGTAAAAATGCTTGCAGAAAGTTTTGTATGAATTTTTAAAGGAATCCTCGAAGAATCGTCTAGATGAATTCTAAGATGTATTCGGAAAGAATCATTGGGTTGATTTTGGAGATATCTTCGATGACATTCTTGACGGATTACTACAGTACTGTGAAGTAGTAGTAGAACTTCTAGAAGTACTATGAGGAATCATGTAAAGGATTCCTGAAGAAATTTTGAAGGCAAAGGAATGTTTGGAAGAATGCCTAGATTATTTTTCAAAGAAATCAATGGCATAAACCCCAAAGAATTCCTCTTAAATTCGTTGATGTTGATTTGCAAAACAATTTCTATAGGTGTCTGTGGAGAAATTTCTGATGGAAGCCTTGGTGGAATCTCTTTAAGACCCCCTCAGGGAATTTGTGCAGGAATCTTTTGGAGATGAATGTGTTCACCCTTGCAGGGTTATCTTTTCATTAGGCAGGTACTTTGAAAATTTCTTAGTTAATTCGCAAAATAAGGCGGCAAATTTAGAAAATTCCTCCATTAATTTCTCAAAAAATTTCTTTGGTAATTCCTGTGGAAGTTTTATTTGATAATTCCTTTCGGATTTCCGTCTATTGTAACTTTTGAGATTTTATGAGATACACTCTTGCGAATTAAAAAAAACAAGCATTTACAATGGAACAGCCGAAGAAAATCTCAACGAATTATCTAAGGAATTTCCGAAAATCTAAGGAAGTTCACAAACAATTTCCTAAAAAAACACAAAAACTGTTTGAAGGAATACCAGTAGATTTTTTTATCTACCACTGTTCTTTGGGGAATTTCTGTGAGAATTCTTGAAAGAATTCTTTCATTTTTTTATTTGAATCAGCTGAATTTTTGGAGAAATCGCAAGAGAATTTATTGGATGAACTAATAAATAAATCTTTGAAAAAACTCTTGAAAAAGGTTTGAGAATTCCTACAGCAATCCCTGCAAAAAGCCCAAAAGTAATCTTATATAGAGCTCTTGGAGAAATTATTGAATAAATTAAGCAAAGAATGCTTTATCCGATTGATAAAACCTTCGCAGAGGTTCCTAATAAGATATTTGTTATTATAGGTTATTATTATTAATATTTATTAAAGACACTTTACCACTTATGTGGCATTCGTGTCTATAAGATATTTGGAGAAATTCCGAATGATTTGTTTGAAGAAAAATATAAGAAATTCTTGGAAAAAATCCCGTAGGAGTTTCTGAAGCGATTCCTGAAGAATTTTCGATGGGTACCCTATATAAAATCTTAAACTTGCATTAATCACTTAGAAGATGCTTCTAGGCATTCTTAAATAATTCTCGAAGAAAGTGGCAAAACAGTCTTAGGAGGAATCCTTGTAGAAACTTCTGAAGAAATCATTTGAATTTATCTTATCAAATCATTTATTATGCAAGCATATACGCTCCTATTTTCATCCTACTGAAAACAAAGGAATGAAGCGGTTTTTTTTTTATATTTTTGTTAGAAGTGAGCACGAATGATAACAAAAATTACGTAATCAATCGGCGCGGTAATCGCTTTGTTTTCGAATAGGATGAATTTGGGATTGTAGGATTACTAAGACACGTTGACCCTACCAGGAATCCTCGAAGATTTTTTTGGACGAAATTTCAGAGAAACTTCTGGAGGAATCAATAATAAATCCTGGAGAAATGCTTGACTGAGATGCTTGAAGGTAACTTTGAATGTTTTTTTTTTTCGGAATGAGAATGAGAGTTTTTTTGAAAGAATTTCTAAGAAGTCTGATCAAAAGTCACAATAGAAATTTTTAGAAGTGTTCTTAGAGGATTGCTAGCAAAAATTCCTGAAGGAATTTTTGAGGGAACTCGTAGAGTAGATGAATTCTAAAGAATTCGTTGGAAGAAATCCAGAAGGACTTTTGGAATCCTTGTTAGATTTTTAAAAAATTATTATTCAATGGATTCTTTTGAAATTTCTTGGAGGATTTCTAGGATGAATCTCTTAATAAAACTTTAGAGAAACTCCTTGAAGAGTCCTTGCAGTTTTTTTTTGAAAAAAAAAGCGTCTCAGTAATTTTTGAAGGAATCCTTGGAGAAATTTCTAAAAGAATCTTTGGAAAAAATCTTAAGAAATCTTCAAAGGAACGCCAAGATAAGTAATGAATACTAGAGGAAATGCCAAGATAACTTCTTGGATGAATCAATGGAGAAATGATTTACATCCGTGGAAAAATCATTTAGGGAATTCTAAAAGAACTTTGAAGCCTTTGCAAGAATGTTTTGAACTACTCTGAAGTACTTTTGAAAACATCCTCGGAGACAACACTGTAAGAATACATGAGAAATATTGAATGACACCCATTCATGAATTACTTGAAACATTCTTGAAGACAAATTATTATCCAAGAAAGATTTTTTCAAAGAAAATGATAAAGCATTCTTTGAAAGAATTCATAAAGGATTACTTGATGAAATTCATAAATAAATTGTTAAAAAATCGTCATAATTCTTAGAAAAAAAAATTGATGGAACTCCTGGATGTATCCTTGCAGAAATCTTCGAAGAAATTCTTAAAGGAATATAGAAAATATGTTTTAACCTTCAGTCAGTCAGTTAGCCACCACTGCCAGCATCACGCTAATGCTGAGAAGTCGAGATTTTTTTAACGGTTTGTACAAAATACAACGGCGTGATTATTTGAGAGTTAAAAGAATAGATTTAACATTGTATCTATAATTATCATGGGGCCCCCAAATTCCTAGCTACGCCACTGGAAGGGGGGGGCGGTAAAAAATCGATTTTAGCGTTACGTAATAAATGGATGCAGCCTTAAATCATTCTAATAAATCCTGTGAGAATCTTCTTTATGTTAACGTTCCAAAATTATTGAATTATTGTGATAAATCCTCAAGGAATCCCTTAAGGAATTTCTAACGGTGGCCCTAAAGGTAATCCTGGTGAATTCCAGGGAAAATTGAGTTCAATAAAAATGTGTAGTTCATTGATAGCGAATCAGAGCCAGCTCTTAACCTAGATTAAACTCGAAGCGGTTTATTAAAGTATGATATGTAATCAGCGCCTAATGTTTGTAAATATTCGCTCCCAGATAAATTGATTTGAACGTCCCATTTTGCTTCAATTTATGCAGTACATCAATTTCGTTTTTTGGTGTATGCCAGTTAGCCGACAACATTGATTTAAAACAAATCTGAGAATCGTTCTTTATTCATTAATGCGTATTTGAGTGGTTCATGAAATTGACAATATGATCAAAGATTTTCTCGGTGATCACGATGTTTACGTTGGGTAATAATATTATCTAGAACTAGCTGTCCCGGCAAATGTCGCCTGCCTACTGCGTTTTTAACATGGAAGATGGGAAAAAATGCAGTTTTAAATTTACTCGATTTAAGGCTTTTTACGGCGTCATCAGCATCGGCAGCCATGTTGGATATGATGCTCGAATTTTCAAATTGATAATTCTCAGCCACGAAAGCGAATATTCGTATGAAAATGTATCATCCGATATGCTCACTCGCAGTGATTGCGATAATACTTTTTCAGTGGCGTTGCTGCAGAATTGTCAATTTTTTATCACTCCAAAAACGCGAGGCAAATAACACTAGTTTACAGCATTTTTGAACTCGGTAAGCTGATGAAAATTTTTGGTGTAGAATCATGCCCTGAGTTCGAAAACGTGAAGGAAAAAAATTACAGTAGAGCGGAAATTTTTTCGACTTTCCATAGAAGGTTGATGATTTGAAATAGATTTTTATTCTATTTTTAAGCAAAGTCGCTCACTTCAAACATCTCATTCTCCGTAATTAATGCTCCGATTGAGCTGACATTTTTACTGTAACTTGCCTACATATGATATGTCAAATAATCGTCGAGAAAGAATTTTTAAATTGTTTTTTTCTTATTCAAAAAAAATACATTTATTCAAAAATTATTGGGAATTTTGCTAAAATTTAAGGATATCGTCCCTAAAACACGTCAATATATATAATTTCATCAATCTGACGCAACACCTGTATTCAGATGATCGAATGGTATTGTATTCAACTTTGATTTGGTCGGCGTTAAGTCAGACCGGACCATCTGTTTTTCAATGATTTCGGGAAAATGTCCTGCAAGCACTTGAAATTTCAAATCTCTGGCATTAGTTTCAGAAATACTATTGTACTTGTATGTAATGATACATCTGCATTAAAATAACGTCGAAAAGTTCAGGTTTAACAAATTCCTCAGCTTATCTTCAACTGCCAGAAAAACCGCGTAGTCCACTCTGACTGAACGCCGACCATTTATGGAAAAAGATTTAAAATTGGTTGAACAAAACGCAATATATTTGAATTTTAGTAAATAACATATTTTAAAAAGTTTTAAAACTCGATATTGAGCTAAAACTCAAAAACTGTTCTACTTAAAAATTTTTGAAGGTCGGTTTCGAAATCAGCCCTAAATTGTGCTCCAAAAATTTTGGTCGTTGACAGAAGTTCACGACTTTCGTTTTATTTTGTAAACTAGTGTAATCATTGAAAAGCAAAAAATCGATGATTCCTACGAAAGCTCAGTGATGCATTATGACACCTTAATTGCTTTCCCGGTCGATGTTCTTATTATTTTTATACAATTCAGTATCATAATTTCATTTTTATTTAACTCTCCGCACTCCGCCCTTGTTTAATATGCAACTGAAATGAGTTACATAATGAAAAAAAGTTGCATAATATTCATAATGCAACTCATTTAAGTTGCATTAGGAACATTATGCAACCCAAATGAGTTGTATAAAAAAAATCATTGAATTATTTTAATGTAATGCAATGTAACTCGTTGCAAAACTCGATTTTTTCAGCACTCTTCATATTTCTTTTTGCGAATCAGTTGGCCCGTTCCCGATCCTTTTCAAGAAAGGGAACACCGTTCCATTTTTATTTATATAGATAAATGAGTTTAAATAAGGGTGAAAGTAACACGAGCGATTTCACATCATCGACTCTCTCTTTTTTCAAATTAAAATGACAAGATGTATGTTTCAATCAACTTTTTTTTCGTTTGGATGCAAAATTGCATCGCAACCTAGCGTTTAATGACCAAAAATGCAACCATACTTGCATCTTGTCACTTTAGTTAGAAGAAGAGAGGGTCGATGAAGAGAAATCGATCATGTTACTTTCGCCTTTTATGTAAACTCAATCTAGATTTGTTTGCCATAAAGTATATTCAAACTTGTCAGTTGTCACTTCAAGCGGATCTGACCCTCTATCCAGCGCACAATGTCCGACGCACGTCTGACACACGGTTTACAAGATAATCTAAAAATTTGCGCAGCGGTTTACGCTGTTTAGCGTATCACTCTACTAGCTTGATTGAACTAATGTATTTTTTTGTTTTTGTTAACATCATCTATTTTTTTTGTCTAATTTATACACCCAAAACTAGAATTTAATAGCGTTATTATAACTCATAGCGGTGGGCGGTGGATTTATGCGCTGTGCACGTTTAGAATATGAGCGGAACGCTCTCACTCTGATGCGCTCAAGCGCTCATGCTCCACCATCTGCTCGACTATTAAGGCTTGCAGTAAAACCTAACCCGACCCGACCGTGTACGGATTGATGAATACACGCACACACATGCTGTACAGAAAGCAGTCGGCTTTGCGTACAGTTTATATGTATGTGTTCAGCTCTGGTCACTTGCAGAAGCAGTTTTTCGGTCATCCCTTGTCAGTTCAGTCGTCGAGAGCTTTTACACCTTCGAGCATGAAATGTCTGTTTTCGCCGCGCACATCCGGAAGCGAGTAGTTTTTGTTTTCATCATTGAACTGGAGTGGTCAATCCGCCGTTGCGTCCGCGTTTCTCAACTCTTGTGAGTGTTTCCCCCCTTGTCCAGTGTTTCCATTCATTTTGCATACTCCGGACAGTATTTGTCCGATTCATCGCACTTTCGGTTACGTTTCGTGTTCGTCACCTCAATGGAATTTGAAGAAAGTTTTGAAATGGAAGAGTACCGTTACTCGTCGTGTTCGGTCGGATATTTGAATCCTTTCACCCCCCGTAGCGGCCCTTATTTTGGAGAATACCGTTAAATGAATGCCCTTTGGTCAACCGATTCGGCCAGAGATTGGGGTCCACCTTGTCCCACTGGAGGCACCGAGCCTATTTGCCTCTTGGTTGATGTGTGGTGCTGTTGTTCCTGTCCGGCCCGGTGGCGCTGCTGCGAAAAACCCGGTGTTTAGTTGATTGGTGCGTGATAACGATTTTACCAAATCAAAATTGCGAGCGTTGGTTCTGATATCGTGAAAAAGTGTCATATGCTGCATAAATTTAAAAGTTAAACTCATCAAATCAAACCGTTCAAACATTAAGTTTTAAAAAGTTGATTAGTACATAGTTCAGTTAACCCAAGTTAATGAAGTTAGAAGCAGCAAAGAAAATTCGAAGATATCTCTTGTCGCCCAATCTGCAGAGCAACAACAACGATTTCCCCAGGAACTGAACATGATTGGAGCTGGATCAGGAGATTTGGGTATGTTTGATTTATGTAATTATGATCGGTGTTTATTAATGAGTTCTCACATTGTGGATTAGGCGTGGACATTGTGGATTTTAATTCTTTCAGAAACACATTTATGTGAATTTCATCTGTATTGATTTTGGAGGTTGTTTCGGCGATTTTGTTAGAAAATAATTCGGATTTTTTTGTATGTGAATGATATATCATCGACTTTCACACATCGGGAGGCTACGGTAGGCGGGTCACGTCATCAGGATGTCGAATAGCAACCCAATCAAAATGGTTTTCGTAGTACGCAGCGAGCAAAGTGTGCCGATCAAGTGGAGGACGATTTGCGGATCCTCCACAACAATACAGTACAGAACTGGTGATTCCTTAAAATGTTTGGTTCAAATTCAATTCAAATTGACTCCTGCAAATGATTTGAAAGTTTTTTGTGTTATTTGTTATTTGTTAGAAATCCTCTACATAGGGATAAGCGGAAGTTACATATGTCGATTCGGCAACGCTGTTCATTTTGTTCACATCAGCTGCCAACCCTTGCTGCAAAGCTAGATGTTCAAACTTTGTGCGTGACTTCGTAGTGGTTCAAGTTGTTTTGTTTACATTTTCTAATTATAATAGATTTTTTTTCAAAATTTTGAAAAAAAAAATAGCGGAGCAATCGATGATATCTGAAATTTATTGTAAAGTGTTAAGCTAAACATATCGGCAGAACTGAAGCAAGAAACAGCAATGAAAGTTTTTTCGAGAAGTGCAGCAACAAAAGTTTCGTCATAAGCTTGAGCTTTTGAAAGCAGAATTAATTAAATTCTATCTTTTTACTAATCTTACATATACCGTCAATTTCTCGATATTAAAAATAAATAATTTTAATTTATTTAACTCGGATTGCAATACCGTTCAATCGACGCCTTCTTACGAACGATCAGCCTGTTCATTTGGCTCACACTTTGACAGTTCTTTCTGCACGATTGGCTTACAATGGCCGCCTCCGCAGATCTCTATAATGTAGGATTACTATTATTTGTAATGTTATTGACAACAATAACCTGTTATTATCTTCGGTTTTTTTTTCGTCATTTCCGTATGAAATTTCTACGGTAAACTGGTTGGAAATTCAATTCAAATACAATCCGACAAATTATTTAAAAGGTATTTTCCTTCGGCGAATAAGAATAAAATATCTTCGGAAACTTGGTGATTTGTTCCGATGTCGATTTCCTTGGAAATTCAGTTGTGGTTGGCTTCGACAATCCATGCGAATATACTTTGCCAATTTATTAGAGAATTCCTTTAAGATTTCTTTCGGAAATTTGGATTTGAAAGATTTGGAAATTTCGTTGAAAATTTTACTTTGACAGTTTCTTTGATATTTTATCCTAATTTCGTTGGAAATTCGGTAAAAATTCGCTCATCTGATTTATTCGGATATGCTTTTAGAATTTTTCACGGAAATTCCTAAAATGTTTCTGTTGCCAATTTCATTGCGTTCGGTTTGTAAGGATATTTAAACGAAAATTCTTTCGATAATTTCTGCGACAATTTAAAAGTAAACTACCTTTGAGATTTTCTATTGCAATCTATTTGGAAATTTGTTAGCGATATGCTTCGGCAAATAAATATGGAATTTCTATAAAAACTTGTAAGAGTTATGGTTCGTTTTTTATTTTTTTAAATTCATTAGAAATTTACCCCAGCAATTTATTTGTGCATTCGTTTTAGTTTACTTTTTGAGATCAAATCTTTTCAAAATTTCTTTGGCAATTTCATTGGGAATTCAATTTAAATTACCTCCGGCAAATTATTTGTAGGTTCATTTGAGAGTTCGTTCGTGAACTTGTGTAAAATAATTTACAAATTCTTCGATAATTGAATTGATAATTAAAGATAAAAAAATATTGCTATTGCCTACAGCTTAATCGAAAGAACAAAATATTTATTTCCATGAACATAACGCATATCATTCGCATATTGTTTTGGTAGTTAAATGAATGAAACAGTTTCAATTTTCATAGAATGAAAGTTCACCGATAGAATGACAGCTCGTCTTAACAAAAGAAAATCCCATTCAAACTTTGAATGCATTTCAAAAATATTTCCCGGGTATCAAAAATGATTGTTATTTTTTTATTTCAAATAATTTCTAGGTGAAGATTCAGATTATGCGACAATATTCAAATCGTAGAAGAACCCATGGAATTTCATGCATGATTTCCCTTGACAACAAATTATGGATTTTTTCCGGAAACTTGTTAGAAATTCAGTTGAATACGACGTTGGCATTTTATTTGAGATTTCTTTGGTAAATTATTTGAGAATTCCGTCAGAAATAAGCTGAAAGATCCTTTGGGATTTCCAAATTAATTAGATTTAAAATATTAATCGGCAAATTAATTAGGAACATGTTGGAAACAAAATTAAGTTGAAATCGACTTTGCAGATGATTTGTTGCCGTGTGCAGTATAGGATTACCATAGAACATTTACTATTATTACTATTTATTAACGACACTTTTATCATAGAACATGGGACAACTATGCTGCACACGGCAGAAATTACTTAGGATTTTCGGAAATTGTAAGCCATTAACTTCGGTAACACTAGTTTACAGCATTTTTGAACTCGGTAAGCTGATGATCATTTTTGGTGTAGAATCATGCCCTGAGTTCGAAAACGCGAAAGAAAAAAATTACAGTAGAGCGGAAATTTTTTCGACTTTCCATACAAGGTTGATGATTTGAAATCGATTTTTGTTCTATTTTTAAGCAAAGTCAATCACTTCAAACATCTCATTCTCTGTAATCAATGCTCCGATTGAGCTAAAATTTTTACTGTAACTCGCCTACATATGATAATCAAATAAACGTCGAGAAAGAATTTTTAAGTTGTTTTTTTCTTATTGAAAAAAAAATACTTTTCTTCAAAAATTTTTGGGAATTTTACTAAAATTTAAGAAGATCGTCCCTAAAACGCGCCAATATCTTGAATTTCATCAATCTGACGCAAAACCTGCATTCAGATGATCGAATGGTATTGTATTCAGCTTTTCATTTATGGAAAAAGATTTAAAATTGGTTGAACAAAACGCAATATATTTGAATTCTAGTAAATTACATATTTTGAAAAGTTACAAAACTCGATATTGAGCTAGAACTCAATAACAGTTCTACTTTAAATTTTTTGAAGGTCGGTTTCGAAATCAGCACTAAATTGTGCTTCAAAAATTTTGGTCGTTGACAGAAGTTCACAACTTTCGTTTTATTTTGTAAACTTGTGTAATTGGTAGTTAAGTATTTCTTAAATAATTCTGCCGCTGAAAAGGTGCTGTTATTTCTATGCAGCTTCGACCCATTCAAATCGAATGCCAAAGTTGTTGTAGGCACATGCGGACACAGCTTTATCCAAAATAGCCCAAATTTAAATTAGATGGACCTAAGAAAACTAAATTGGCGTACTATTCACCCGAAAAAATATTACGAACTTTGACGACATTTTGTATACACTGCCCAATTATTGTCAATTTGTGAAACATTTCTTGAACAAATTATCAAGAAATATGTTGCACTGTGCTTGGGGGCATCTGGGGTAATATGCACTGTCGAGGCAAAACGCACCCCCTAGATTTTTCAGGAATTATCGATTTTAGAGCTTTGAAACCTTGTCAGTCTAATAGAACGTCCTTATAAAAGAGCACCTGGAAAATATTACATATCTGTGTCACGTAATTAGTGAGAAAAATGAATAAAGCAGGTTTCTGATGTTATTTTCCCGATCGTTTGTCGAACGATTTGATGGTGAAAACCGACCAAATACCTTAATCTGTTGTATTTATTTAGTCATTTGAGGGTAATACTAAGCGTAAAAAGAAAAACTTAAACAGTAATGTAAGTGAATTATATATTTTAAACAATTTTATTTATTAC